>NC_091326.1:6580695-6735695 GCF_038502225.1 Cherax quadricarinatus | reverse complement strand
GGTGTGGGGCCCTGACTGAGTGTTATAGGGTGTGGAGCCCTGACTGAGTGTTATAGGGTGTGGAGCCCTGACTGAGTGTTATAGGGTGTGGAGCCCTGAATGAGTGTTATAGGGTGTGGAGCCCTTATGAAGTGTTGTAGGGGGTGGAGCCCTGATTGAGTGTTATAGGGTGTGGAGCCCTTATGAAGTGTTGTAGGGTGTGAAGCCCTGAGTGTTATAGGGTGTGGAGCCCTGATGAAGTGTTGTAGGGTGTGAAGCCCTGACTGAGTGTTATAGGGTGTGGAGCCCTGACTGAAGGTTATAGGGTGTAGAGCCGTGATGAAGTGTTGTAGGGTGTGGAGCCCTGACTGAGTGTTATAGGGTGTGGAGCCCTGACTGAATGTTATAGGGTGTGGAGCCGTGATGAAGTGTTGTAGGGTGTTGAGCCCTGACTGAGTGTTATAGGGTGTGGAGCCCTGACTGAGTGTTATAGGGTGTGGAGCCCTGACTGAATGTTATAGGGTGTGGAGCCCTGACTGAGTGTTATAGGGTGTGGAGCCCTGACTGAGTGTTATAGGGTGTGGAGCCCTGATGAATTGTTGTCGGGTGTGGAGCCCTGACTGAGTGTTATAGGGTGTGGAGCCCTGATGAAGTGTTGTAGGGTGTGGAGCCCTGACTGAGTGTTATAGGGTGTGGAGCCCTTATGAAGTGTTGTAGGGTGTGTAGCCCTGACTGAGTGTTATAGGGTGTGGAGCCCTCATGAAGTGTTGTAGGGTGTGGAGCCCTGATGACGTGTTGTAGGGTGTGAAGCCCTGACTGAGTGTTATAGGGTGTGGAGCCCTGATGAAGTGTTGTAGGGTGTGGAGCCCTGATGAAGTGGTGTAGGGTGTGGAGCCCTGACTGAGTGTTATAGGGTGTGGAGCCCTTATGAAGTGTTGTAGGGTGTGAAGCCCTGACTGAGTGTTATAGGGTGTGGAGCCCTGATGAAGTGTTGTAGGGTGTGGAGCCCTGATAACGTGTTGTAGGGTGTGGAACCCTGGTGAAGTGTTACAGGGTGTGGATCCCTGGTGAAGTGTTACAGGGTGTGGATCCCTGGTGAAATGCTAAAGGGTGTGGATCCCTGGTGAAGTGTTACAGGGTGTGGATCCCTGGTGAAGTGTTAAAGGGTGTGGAGCCCTGATGAAGTGTTACAGGGTGTGGAGCCCTGGTGAAGTGTTACAAGGTGTGAATCCCTGGTGAAGTGTTAAAGAATGTGGAGCCCAGCTGAAGTGTTAAAGGGTGTGGAGCCCTGCTGAAGTGTTACAGGGTGTGGATCCCTGGTGAAGTGTTAAAGGGTGTGGAGCCCAGGTGAAGTGTTAAAGGGTGTGGAGCCCTGGTGAAGTATTACAAGGTGTGGATCCCTGGTGAAGTGTTACAAGGTGTGGATCCCTGGTGAAGTGTTAAAGGGTGTGGAGCCCAGCTGAAGTGTTAAAGGGTGTGGAGCCCTGATGAAGTGTTACAAGGTGTGGATCCCTGGTGAAGTGTTACAAGGTGTGGATCCCTGGTGAAGTGTTAAAGGGTGTGTAGCCCTGGTGAAGTGTTACAAGGTGTGGATCCCTGGTGAAGTGTTACAAGGTGAGGATCCCTGGTGAAGTGTTAAAGGGTGTGGAGCCCAGCTGAAGTGTTAAAGGGTGTGGAACCCTGGTGAAGTGTTACAAGGTGTGGATCCCTGGTGAAGTGTTACAAGGTGTGGATCCCTGGTGAAGTGTTACAAGGTGTAGATCCCTGGTGAAGTGTTACAGGGTGTGGATCCCTGGTGAAGTGTTAAAGGGTGTGGAACCCTGGTGAAGTGTTACAGGGTGTGGATCCCTGGTGAAGTGTTACAAGGTGTGGATCCCTGGTGAAGTGTTACAGGATGTGGATCCCTGGTGAAGTGTTACAAGGTGTGGATCCCTGGTGAAGTGTTACAAGGTGTGGATCCCTGGTGAAGTGTTACAAGGTGTGGATCCCTGGTGAAGTGTTACAAGGTGTGGATCCCTGGTGAAGTGTTACAAGGTGTGGATCCCTGGTGAAGTGTTACAGGATGTGGATCCCTGGTGAAGTGTTACAGAGTGTGGAGCCCTGGTGAAGTGTTACAGAGTGTGGAGCCCTGGTGAAGTGTTACAGAGTGTGGATCCCTGGTGAAGTGTTACAGAGTGTGGAGCCCTGGTGAAGTGTTACAGAGTGTGGAGCCCTGGTGAAGTGTTACAGAGTGTGGAGCCCTGGTGAAGTGTTACAGAGTGTGGAGCCCTGGTGAAGTGTTACAGAGTGTGGAGCCCTGATATGGTATTATTAATATTGTTATTATAATAAAAATATTGTTATTATTATTATTATTATTATTATTATTATTATTATTATTATTATTATTATAACACTGATGATGAGCTGTAAACTCGCAGGGTTGATCCTAGAAAGGGGAGGGCAGCTTCTAGTCTCTGGATCAAGAGCTCTTCTGCATTAAGGGCCACTCGCCCTGGAAGGGAGGTGATACTGAGAAAATAATAATAATAATAATTTTATTACTGTTATTATTATTATTATTATCAATATTAATATAATGATAATGGAGATAATGATGATGATAATAATAACAATAATAATAATAATAATAATAATAACGCACGTACCTTCTATTTTCACATGAAGCTACGTAGCTAGCAAGTGTTGGGTTTCAAGCCTAGCCACTTTAACTGCGTTACTGCAATTGGTTACCATATATCAACCTATACACACAAACCACTAACACATTTAAATGTGCACCCCGACCCCCTCGGTGTATATACACTGAGATACAAGTACCTTTCAGTGTGTATACACTGAGATACAAGCACCTTTCAGTGTATATACACTATATACACTATATACACTGGCACTACTGCAGTATTCCTTCATTCTTGTGTTCTCTTTCACATTTCCTTCACGTCAAACTGACCATATTTATTATCTTCCACAGAAAACGGACTCCATTTATACAGTAAGTAAAGCATTTTTTATTAGTAACATATATATATATATATATATATATATATATATATATATATATATATATATATATATATATATATATATATATATATATATATATATATATATATATATATATATATATATATATATATATATATATATATATATATATATATATATATACACTGAGAGAGAGAATGGATGACTGAGTAGTTGTACCTCCAACCACACAACCACCAACACCCCCACACAACCACCAACACCCCCACACACCCCCCAACACCCCCACACAACCACCAACACAACCACACAACCACCAACACCCCCACACAATCATCAACACCCCCCACACAATCATCAACACCCCCACACAACCACCAACACCCCCACACAACCACCAACAACCCCACACAACCACCAACAACCCCACACAAAACCACCAACACTCCCACACAACCACCAACACCCCCACACAACCACCAAGATCCCCACACAACCACCAACACCCCCACACAACCACCAACACCCCCACACAACCACCAACATCCCCACACAACCACCAACACCCCCACACAACCACCAACATCCCCACACAACCACCAACACCCCCACACAACCACCAACACCCCCACACAACCACCAAGATCCCCACACAACCACCAACACCCCCACACAACCACCAACACCCCCACACAACCACCAACTTCCCCACACAACCACCAACACCCCCACACAACCACCAACACCCCCACACAACCACCAACACCCCCACACAACCACCAACACCCCCACACAACCACCAACACCCCCACACAACCACCAACACCCCCACACAACCACCAACACTCCCACACAACCACCAACACCCCCACACAACCACCAACACCCCCACACAACCACCAACACTCCCACACAACCACCAACACCCCCCACACAACCACCAACACCCCCACACAACCACCAACACTCCCACACAACCACCAACACCCCCACACAACCACCAACACCCCCACACAACCACCAACACCCCCACACAACCACCAACACCCCCACACAACCACCAACACCCCCACACAACCACCAACACCCCCACACAACCACCAACACCCCCACACAACCACCAACACTCCCACCAACCACACAACCACCAACACCCCCACACAACCACCAACACCCCCACACAACCACCAACACTCCCACACTACCACACCCCAACCCCCAACCCCCCACACCCCCAACCCCCCCCACCACCCCACACCCCAAAACCAAACCCCCCCCCCAAACCCCCCCCCCAAACCCCCACACAACCCCAAACCCCACAAAACCCCAACCTTTCCGACCCCCCCCCCCCAAAACCACCCCCCCCCCCCAACCCCCCCAACCACCAACCCCCTGCCCCACCACCACCCCCCACACCACCAACCACCCCACACAAATCCCCACACCAACATCCCCAAACCACACACCCCACCTTACACCCCAACCCCCCACACCCCAACCCCCACCACCACCCCCCCCCACACCACCAACCCCCCCACACCCCAGCCCCCCACACCCACCACACCCCCCAACTCCCCGCCACGCCCCCGCAACCACCCCCACAACCCCCAAACCCCCCACGACCCCGTTTTCCACAACCACCAACACCTGACCACCCCCCCCCCCCCCGTCCACCACCACCCCCCGCCCCAAACCCCCCCCCAACCCCCCACCCCCCAACCCCCCCACCCCCCAACCCCCACACAACCCCCAACCCCCAAAACCACCAACCCCCCACAACCACCCACCACACGCCCCCAAACCCCCCACACCACCAACCCCCCAAAACCAAACCCCCCCACGCCCAAAACCCCCCCACACCCCCACCCCCCCACCCCAGGACCCCCCACAAAAACACCCGCCCCAAACCACAAAAACCCAACCCAACCACCAGCACCCCCCAAACCCCCAAACCCCCACACCAAACACCCCCCACAACCACCCCCCCCACCACCACCCCCACTACCACCAACCCCACCCACCAACACCCACCAAAAACCCCACAACCCCACCCCCCACCTACCACCAACCCCCCCCACACCCCCCAACACCCCAACAACCACACCCCCACACCACCAACCCCCCACAACAAACCACCACGCCCCCAACCCCCACCAGCCCCCCAACCCCCACCCCCACCACCCACCACCACACAACCCAAACCCCCACACCCCCAAACCCCACAAACCCCCCGGCCCCCACACAACCCCCAACACTTACCAACCCCACCACCCCACACCCCACCCCCACCCCCAAACCCCCACCAACCCCAGCACCCCCCACCAGCCACCCCCCCCAAACCCCACCCCCCACACACCACCCCCCCACACAACCAAACCCCCACAACCCCAACCCCCCACAACCGACCCCGCCCCAAGCCCCCCACAAACCCCCCAAAACCCCCCACACCGCACCCCACCCCAAAACCCCCACACCCAAAACGCCTGACCGCACACCCACAAAACCCCAAAACCAAAACCCACCCCACCACCACACCCCCACCCCAACCCCCCACAACCAACCCCCACACCAACCACACACCCCCACCCCCCCCAACACCCCCACTGCCCCCAACCCCCCCCCAAAAACCGCCACCCCACACAACCACCAACCCCCCGCACAACCACCAGCACCCCCACCCACCACCAACCCCCCCCCTCCCAAACCACCCCCCCAACCACCAACCCCCTGACCCCAGCCCCCCAACCCCCACCAACACCCACCGCCCCCACCCCCCCAACCCCCCCACACCCCCAACACCCCCACCCCCCCCACAACCACCAACCCCCCACCCCCAAACCCCCCCCCAACCCCCACACACCACCCCCCCACACCCAACCCACCCCCCCACAGCCCCAACACCCCACACCCCCAACACCCCACCAACCCCCAAACCCCCCACGACCAACCCCCCCACCCCACCGCACACCCCCCAACCCCCAAAAACCCCCCACACCCCCACCCCCACACCCCCCACGACCACACGACCCCCCACCCCCACCAACCCCCCCCAAAAACCAAACCCCCCACACACCCCAACCCCCCCCACCAACCCCCCCACACCCCAAACCCCCCAAACCCCCCCACCCCCCGCTTTTCCCTGGACCGACCCCAAACCCCACGACCAAACCCCACCCCCAAACCCCCCCCCCTGACCAAACACCCCCACCCCCCCCCCCCCCATACCACCACCACCACACACCCCCAACCCCCCACCGGCCACCCCACCACCCCCCCACACCCCACCCCCGCCAAACCCCCCGCACCCCCAACGCCCCCCCCAAACCAGCCTTTACCAACCACCACACCCCACCAACCACCAACCCCCCCCCCAAAACCCAACCCCCCCGCCCCAGCCCCACAAACCACCCCCCACCCCAACCACCCCCCCCAGCCCCAAACACCCCCAACACCACCACCCCCACACCCCCAAAACCCCCCACCGCACACCCCCACACAAAGGCCACCCCCACGCCACCACACACAACCGCCCCCCACCCCCCCCAACCCACCAACCCCCACCCACCAAACCACCCCACCCCACCCCCAACACCCCACTGACCCCCAAAACCCCCCCGAACCACCAACCCCCCCCACCCCCACACCACGCCCCCCACGCCACCACCCCCACACAAAACCCCCACGCCCCCAAAACCCCCCACGCCCCCAGCACCCCCCAAACGCCCCGCACCCCACCCACACCCCCACGCCCAACCCCCCACACCAAACCCACAACCACCAACCCCCCACACCGACCACTGACCCCGCACACACCCCCAAACCCCCCACCTCCCCCCACCCCCCTGACCCCAAACCCCCCCCAAAAACCCCCCGCACTTTACAACCACACCCCCACACAGCCACCACCCCCACAAAAACCAAACCCCCCCTGACCCCCAACCCCCCACCACCCAACCCCCCACACCACCAACCCACGCCAACACTTACACCACCCCCACAATACCCCCCCCACTACCACCCCCGAACCCCAACACCCCACCCCCCCCGAAACAACCAACCCCACCACCCCCAAAACCACCACCAACCCCCCAACACCCCCAAAAACCCACCAAACAAAAAACCCACCACACCCCCCACCCCCAACCCCCCACCCCACCAACACCGCCAACCCCCCCCACCACCACCACCACCCCCAAACCCCCCCCGACTTTTACCCCAGTGACTATGGTCACATGCAGAGACAATGGAAGCAGCGGTGTTGTGCTCCGCGGGCTGTGTGTGTGTGTGTGAGGGTATCCTAATTCAGTTATCTTTGCCCTATGTGGTTATCTTGTTATCTTGCCTCCTATTTCTCCTATTAAAAGAAAACTGAGAGTGAAGACGCTGTAAAAATTTATGGAAGGCGATACATTTCATAGATTGGATGACAAGTATAACAAATGTAGGAGCCGTGTGGCTGTGTTTGTGTGTGTGTGTGTGTGTGTGTGTGTGTGTGTGTGTGTGTGTGTGTGTGTGTGTGTGTGTGTGTGTGTGTGTGTGTGTACTTACCTAATTGTGGTTGCAGGGGTTGAGTCATAGCTCCTTGTCCCGCCTCTTCACTGCACGCTACTTGATCCACTCTCTCCCTGCTCCATGAACTTTATCATACCTCTTCTTAAAACTATATATGGATCCTGCCTCCAGATTGTTCCATTTTCTGACATCTCTGTGACTGAAGAAGTACTTCCTAACATCCCTGTGACTCATCTGAGTTTTCACGATACAGTTTTAGCCCCTTGTTGTCGTGTCACATCTCTGAAACATGCTGTCCCTATCCACCTTGTCAATTCTTCTCAGTATTTTTTATGTTATTATCATATCCCCCCCTATCCCTCCTGTCCTCCAGTGTTATCAGGCTGAGTTCCCTTAACTTCTCGTTGAACAATCCCCTCAGTTCCGGGACTCTTGTTGCAAACCTTTGCACTTTCTCTAATTTCTTGACATGTTTGATCAGGCGTTGGTTCCATACTGGTGCTGCATACTCCAATATGGGCCTGACGTACACGATGTAGTGTCGTGAATGACGCCTTACTTCGATGTCGAAACGCTATTCTCAGGTTTGCCAGCTGCCCGTATGCTAAAGCAGTTATTTTGTTGATGTGCGCCTCAAGAGATGTACTCACTGTGATGCTCACCCTAATATCCTTTTTCTCGAGTGAGTTTTGTAGTCTCTGACCTCTTAGGCTGTACTCTGTCTGCGGTCTTCCTTGTCCTGTGGTTAAACTCCAGGAGCTATTTGTTGAACCAGCCTTGCAGCCTGTCCAGATCCCCTTGTAGGCATACCTGATCCTCGTCCGCTTGTATTCTCCTCATTAGTTTAACATCGTCTGCAGACAGGGACCTCTGATTTTTTCCCTTCCGTCACGTTATTCATATATACAAGAAACTGCACCGGACCTAGGACCGACCCTTGTGGAACCCCACCTGACACATGCACCCACTCTGATACCTCGTCTCGTACCGACACCCATTGTTTCCTTCCTGTCAGTTATTTCCTGATCCATTGCAGTACTTTCTCTCGTATTCCTGACAGCTCCTTTAGCTTTTCAACCAGTGTTTTCTGTGGTATTGTGTAGAAAGCCTACTTACAGTTCAAGAAGATGCAATCTACCCAGTCCTCTCTCTCTTGTCTTACTTCTGTTACTTTGTCACAGAAATCCAATAGGTTTGTAATGCAGGATTTCCCTTCCCTGAAGTCGTGCTGGTTTTCATGTATTAGTCAATTTCTTTGCAGGTGCTCCACTATTCTTTTCCTGATAATCTTCTTCATAACTTTATATATATGTCAGCGACACTAGTCTGTAATTTAGTGCAACCTGTCTGTCTCCTTAAAAATCGGGACTACATTTGATGTCTTCCACGCCCTCAGGCAGTTGCCCTGTTTCGATAGGTTTATTGAAGATTGTTGTTAGTGGCAGACATAGTGCATCTGCTCCCTCTCTCAGGACCCAAGTAGAGATATTACCTGGGTCCACCGCCTTCCAGGTATCTAATTCCCCTATCAGTTTCTTCACCTCCTTGGTTGCGTGCAGTGTGTCCAGCACTTGCTGGTACACCCTACCACCTCGGTTTGCTGGAAGCCTCTCTGTCCCCACTGTGAATACCTCCCTGAATCTTGAGCTGAGCTCTTCACATACTTCCTGGTCGTTACCTGTGAACCCCCCTCCTTCATCCTGATTACCTGGTCCTTGACTGTTGTTTTCCTCTTGATGTGGGCGTGTGCGTGTGCGTGCGTGTGTGTGTGTGTGTGTGTGTGTGTGTGTGTGTGTGTGTGTGTGTGTGTGTGTGTGTGTGTGTGTGTGTGTGTGTGTGTGTGTGTGTGTGTGTGTGTGTGTGTGTTGTGTGTGTGCGTGTGTGTGTGTGTGTGTGTGTGTGTGTGTGTGTGTGTGTGTGTGTGTGTGTGTGTGTGTGTGTGTGTGTGTGTGTGTGTGTGTGTGTGTGTGTGTGTGTGGTAGCGTATAGCAACAGTTCCCCCTCTTCCTATTCGCCCTCCCCACCCCCGTCTCCTCTACTACCCCTCCCGATGCGCCTCACAATAAGTGATTTTCCGCGCGGTCGAACAGAACCCGCGCAAATCAAACAAATGAATAACGTTCCATTGTCAGCCATTTGCGCGCGCGGCGGCGGCGGCTCCGTAATAGATATCCTGGGCTAGATCAGGTGATGACTCTCAGCCAGCTACAAGAATGATGGGTTTAGCTCCAGCAGGTCCATAGGGGTCACTGGGGCGTAGGTTGTTGGTGGAGTTTCCACCTAGGGCGCGCTGAGGCATGGTGTTGTATGATCGCCCGAGCGTGAGGCTGTTGAGAGACAACTATCTGTTATGGTGGTACGGTGCTGCTGCTGTCGTCACTGCTGCTGCTGCTGTCGTCACTGCTGCTGCTGCTGCTGTCGTCACTGCTGCTGCTGCTGTCGTCACCGCTGCTGCTGCTGTCGTCACTGCTGCTGCTGCTGTCGTCACCGCTGCTGCTGCTGTCGTCACCGCTGCTGCTGCTGTCATCATTGCTACTGAGGCTGCTGCTATTACTAATACTGCTGTCATCTCCGCTACTGCTGCTACTGCTGTTCCTTTTGCTGTCTGCATTATTATTGTTGCTTCTGCTGCCTGTATTGTTGTTACTTTTACTAAACCTTTCCTCTACCACCATCCACCAAACAGTTTCCCCACATCAACCCCCACCCATCCTCCCCCCCCAACTCCCCCAAAAAAAATCTGTACATTTTACAAGGAAATGTAGAATGTAATTCACAATGTCTTTATTGTGAACTTTAAACGATTTGTTTGTTTCATATGATTAACTTAAAATATACACCTAACTGTCTTATTTAATAACTATAAATTTCTTTTCTCTCTCTCTCTCTCTCTCTCTTGTATATATATATATATATATATATATATATATATATATATATATATATATATATATATATATATATATATATATTATTATTATTATCACACTGGCCGATTCCCACCAAGGCAGGGTGGCCCGAAAAAGAAAAACTTTCACCATCATTCACTCCATCACTGTCTTGCCAGAAGGGTGCTTTACACTACAGTTTTTAAACTGCAACATTAACACCCCTCCTTCAGAGTGCAGGCACTGTACTTCCCATCTCCAGGACTCAAGTCCGGCCTGCCGGTTTCCCTGAACCCCTTCATAAATGTTACTTTGCTCACACTCCAACAGCACGTCAAGTATTAAAAACCATTTGTCTCCATTCACTCCTATCAAACACGCTCACGCATGCCTGCTGGAAGTCCAAGCCCCTCGCACACAAAACCTCCTTTACCCCCTCCCTCCAACCTTTCCTAGGCCGACCCCTACCCCGCCTTCCTTCCACTACAGACTGATACACTCTTGAAGTGTATATATATTTATTATTATTTTTTATTATCACACCGGCCGATTCCCACCAAGGCAGGGTGGCCCGAAAAAGAAAAACTTTCACCATCATTCACTCCATCACTGTCTTGCCAGAAGGGTGCTTTACACTACAGTTTTTAAACTGCAACATTAACACCCCTCCTTCAGAGTGCAGGCACTGTACTTCCCATCTCCAGGACTCAAGTCCGGCCTGCCGGTTTCCCTGAATCCCTTCATAAATGTTACTTTGCTCACACTCCAACAGCACGTCAAGTATTAAAAACCATTTGTCTCCATTCACTCCTATCAAACACGCTCACGCATGCCTGCTGGAAGTCCAAGCCCCTCGCACACAAAACCTCCTTTACCCCCTCCCTCCAACCCTTCCTAGGCCGACCCCTACCCCGCCTTCCTTCCACTACAGACTGATACACTCTTGAAGTCATTCTGTTTCGCTCCATTCTCTCTACATGTCCGAACCACCTCAACAACCCTTCCTCAGCCCTCTGGACAACAGTTTTGGTAATCCCGCACCTCCTCCTAACTTCCAAACTACGAATTCTCTGCATTATATTCACACCACACATTGCCCTCAGACATGACATCTCCACTGCCTCCAGCCTTCTCCTCGCTGCAACATTCATCACCCACGCTTCACACCCATATAAGAGCGTTGGTAAAACTATACTCTCATACATTCCCCTCTTTGCCTCCAAGGACAAAGTTCTTTGTCTCCACAGACTCCTAAGTGCACCACTCACTCTTTTTCCCTCATCAATTCTATGATTCACCTCATCTTTCATAGACCCATCCGCTGACACGTCCACTCCCAAATATCTGAATACATTCACCTCCTCCATACTCTCTCCCTCCAATCTGATATTCAATCTTTCATCACCTAATCTTTTTGTTATCCTCATAACCTTACTCTTTCCTGTATTCACCTTTAATTTTCTTCTTTTGCACACCCTACCAAATTCATCCACCAATCTCTGCAACTTCTCTTCAGAATCTCCCAAGAGCACAGTGTCATCAGCAAAGAGCAGCTGTGACAACTCCCACTTTGTGTGTGATTCTTTGTCTTTTAACTCCACGCCTCTTGCCAAGACCCTCGCATTTACTTCTCTTACAACCCCATCTATAAATATATTAAACAACCACGGTGACATCACACATCCTTGTCTAAGGCCTACCTTTACTGGGAAAAAATTTCCTTCTTTCCTACATACTCTAACTTGAGCCTCACTATCCTCGTAAAAACTCTTCACTGCTTTCAGTAACCTACCTCCTACACCATACACTTGCAACATCTGCCACATTGCCCCCCTATCCACCCTGTCATATGCCTTTTCCAAATCCATAAATGCCACAAAGACCTCTTTAGCCTTATCTAAATACTGTTCACTTATATGTTTCACTGTAAACACCTGGTCCACACACCCCCTACCTTTCCTAAAGCCTCCTTGTTCATCTGCTATCCTATTCTCCGTCTTACTCTTAATTCTTTCAATTATAACTCTACCATACACTTTACCAGGTACACTCAACAGACTTATCCCCCTATAATTTTTGCACTCTCTTTTATCCCCTTTGCCTTTATACAAAGGAACTATGCATGCTCTCTGCCAATCCCTAGGTACCTTACCCTCTTCCATACATTTATTAAATAATTGCACCAACCACTCCAAAACTATATCCCCACCTGCTTTTAACATTTCTATCTTTATCCCATCAATCCCGGCTGCCTTACCCCCTTTCATTTTGCCTACTGCCTCACGAACTTCCCCCACACTCACAACTGGCTCTTCCTCACTCCTACAAGATGTTATTCCTCCTTGCCCTATACACGAAATCACAGCTTCCCTATCTTCATCAACATTTAACAATTCCTCAAAATATTCCTTCCATCTTCCCAATACCTCTAACTCTCCATTTAATAACTCTCCTCTCCTATTTTTAACTGACAAATCCATTTGTTCTCTAGGCTTTCTTATATATATATATATATATATATATATATATATATATATATATATATATATATATATATATATATACACACACACACACAAAATCAATTATCAGCACTCACTTGATACCAGTTACGGTATATACACACAAAGCACGTATCTATCAGTGTATATATAGGTTCTATATTTGTTACTAAGAGGTTCATTTGATAGTGCGTATATACTAAGAGGTACATATATCTGTCAGTGTTTATACACGGGTGCATTTCTGTCCGTCTGTACGCACACAGGTGCGTATCTATCAGCATATATTCACAGAGGTGCATATCAGTGTATATACATAAGAGATGATTGTCAGTGTAGTGTATCAACAATAAGAGGTATATACACACTAAGGCATATCTCACCGGATATAAACACAGACAGGTGTATAAAAAGCAGTGTATATACGCCTGTAGGAGGCTACTTTGATCCCTACTTTAGGTATTAAAATATCCCTGGCTAGTGGTATATATGCAACCCCGATGTTTTTCGTGCAGCCGATAGGCTGTAAACTTACAAAAACCGAACTAAAATCTACAGAATTACGATAATTAATGGGAATGAGAAAAACACAAATTATTGGGGGAATGAGAGATAATGAAATCTGATCCGAGGAGAGGGTGCTCCACTTGCTTGGATGAAGAGCCCTTCACTGGCATAAAAAAATCTCTCTCTGGCTCCATGAAGCAGCTGGAGACGGTACCAGACCTAATGAATAAATTGGCAAGTGTTTAATCAAGGCTAACAGAGGCAGGCAATGAAGTGTGTAGAACTGGGACAAATGGATTGGCTATGGTGGTGGTGGAGGTGGTGGGGGCTGTAGTGCTGGTGGTGATGGAGGGGGAGAAGAAGTTGTAGTGGAGGGTGGAAAGGGGGTTGTAGTAATAGTGGTGTAGGTGGTTGTGATGGATAAGGAAGAAGTAGTAGTAATACTGATGGAGGAGGGGAGGTAGTAGTACTGATGGAGGACGAGGTGGTGGTAATACTGATGGAGGAGGGGAGGTAGTAGTACTGATGGAGGACGAGGTGGTAGTAATACTGATGGAGGAGGGGAGGTAGTAGTACTGATGGAGGACGAGGTGGTAGTAATACTGATGGAGGAGGGGAGGTAGTAGTACTGATGGAGGACGAGGTGGTAGTAATACTGATGGAAGAGGGGAGGTAGTAGTACTGATGGAGGAGGAGGAGGAGGTAGTACTGATGGAGGAGGGGAGGTAGTAGCAGTACTGACGGAGGAGGAGGAGGAGGTAGTACTGATGGAGGAGGAGGAGGAGGTAGTACTGATGGAGGAGGGGAGGTAGTAGCAGTACTGATGGAGGAGGGGGAGGTAGTACTGATGGAGGAGGGGAGGTAGTAGCAGTACTGATGGAGGAGTGGTCGTAGTACTACTGATGGAGGAGGGGAGATAGTAGCAGTACTGATGGAGGAGGAGGTGGTAGTAATACTGATGGAGGAGGGGAGGTAGTAGCAGTACTGATGGAAGAGGAGGAGGAGGTAGTACTGATGGAGGAGGGGAGGTAGTAGCAGTACTGATGGAGGAGTGGTCGTAGTACTACTGATGGAGGGGAGGTAGTAGCAGTACTGATGGAGGAGGTGGTAGTAATACTGATGGAGGAGGGGAGGTAGTAGCAGTACTGATGGAGGAGGAGGAGGAGGAGGTAGTAGTAGTACTGATGGAGGAGGGGAGGTAGTAGCAGTACTGATGGAGGAGGAGGAGGAGGAGGTAGTAGTAGTACTGATGGAGGAGGGGAGGTAGTAGCAGTACTGATGGAGGGGGAGGTGGTAGTAGTACTGATGGAGGAGGGGAGGTAGTAGCAGTACTGATGGAGGAGGAGGAGGAGGTAGTAGTAGTACTGATGGAGGAGGGGAGGTAGTAGCAGTACTGATGGAGGAGGAGGTGGTAGTAGTACTGATGGAGGAGGGGAGGTAGTAGCAGTACTGATAGAGGAGGAGGTGGTAGTAGTACTGATGGAGGAGGGGAGGTAGTAGCAGTACTGATGGAGGAGGAGGAGGAGGAGGAGGAGGTAGTAGTAGTACTGATGGAGGAGGGGAGGTAGTAGCAGTACTGATGGAGGAGTGGTCGTAGTACTACTGATGGAGGAGGGGTGGTAGTAGTAATACTGATGGAGGAGGGGAGGTAGTAGTAGTAGTAGTACTGATGGAGGAGGGGTGGTGGTAGTAGTAGTAGTAGTACTGATGGAAGAGGGAAGGTAGTAGTAGTAGTAGTACTGATGGAGGAGGGGTGGTAGTAATAGTACTGATGGAGGAGGGATGGTAGGGCTTCCAGCAGTAGAGGAGAAAAGACCTTGGGTAGCCTCTTGGGTTGTAGCAGTTGCCATGCTAGATCCTGCTATAGTTGAATCTTGCAAAAGCCCACACTTAGGAAGCGAGGAGCCTCATGGCGAGATGTTGATCCTTCCTGGACCACTGTTAAGACAACAGTAGTCACCTGACAATCATCCTGGACCGACCTACTTGTCGTCATGAGGCTCCTCTCCTAAGTGAGGACTTACTGTGAATTGTTCCAGCCACGCTATTGTGATTATTTTATTCTCCAGTATTTAATTAAAGTTCATACGCTATCTTTATGTGGCGTACTCTTCAAGTGACATAACTGATAAAACTTTTAAGTGGCATTTATATGATCCCTTATATTTAAGCTGCGTTCCATATTCTTATATATATATATTTCCCCATATTCACATTATTCTCGACCCATATATATATATATATATATATATATATATATATATATATATATATATATATATATATATATATATATATATATATATATATATATATATATATATATATATATATATATATATATATATATCGTGAACTGGTCAATTAGCAAAAACTCATTTAAAATTAAGTCCTTTCCAAAAATTTTCTCTTGTACGTTTAAAGATATATTTTTTTCATTTATGTTAATGTAAAAATTAATAATTTTGTACCAAAAGAACCTTAGAAAACTTACCTAACCTTATTATAACAAGCGCAATTTAATTTACCATAATACAATTAAACATAGTTTAGATATGCTTACAATAATTTAATAATAAACAGACGCAATGAAATATATTTTTTTCGTTAGGTTCAGAGTGACTTTTGCGAAATTATTGCATACACAAATTTTCGCTTGCCTTATTCGGCGGGAAGAGTGTTGCTACTTAAGCCAAAATAGCAAGTTTTTACCTATTCGGCACGACATATTCGAATAGTGCGAAATTCAATTTAAATGTGGATTAGTAAATGATACCAGGTCACATTTAATGCCAAAATTCAATTAATGCGATTACTTTCTCCTTCGAACTCTTCAACTGTTGCACAAAAAGGCAACACAACATTTTTATTGCAGATCATAGACCAAGGAACCACTGCAACATTTTGAAGGCCTACTACCTAAGAAAAACTTTTGAAATTACAACTGATAAAACGACAGGCGACGATGCACTATCTTTAATCGACTTCTGGAAAAATTATAACATCAAAGATGCAATGAAAGCATTGACCATGTTTGGTAACAAATACCTGCCAGTAAGATGCGGCCAGTGTGGAAGCGTATTCAACCATGTTGTGCAGACATTGTTGAAGGTTCTCTCTCTCAAATGCAGTCTGTTATTGAAGAAATAGCAAACACTGAAAGAAAGCTTTTTTCTGAAGAACTAGGAATGATGTTAGGGAATTGTTCGATTCACTCTCGGAAGAACTGACTGATGATGATGATCTTTTAGATAATTAACAACGAGAGGTTGAAGAGGACAACAATGATTCTTAAGAAGCAGATGGTGTGCGAATGATGGTGTTTACTCTCAAATATTTTGAAGATATCTTGCGAGCTGTAGAAGTCGCCAAACAAAAAATTATGGATGCTGGCCCACAAAATGGATGGAAGCAGTAAATTCACTGAGATGTAAATAAAGTCTCTGCACCTACAAGCGTATCTATGAAGACTTAGAGAGAAAACTGTTCAGCCTACACTGATAAAATATTTTAAGCGACAGTAATGACGATTTCTCATATCGTTGATATTTTTTATTTTTTTTTTTTTTATTTTGCTTTCTATAACTTCTCTATCACTTTTTAATAAACTTTAATCAGAAATACAATTTTCTTAACCTTTGCTGTTATATTGCTTTAATAAATAGAAAAAAAACCTTATGTTTAAAAAATTACATTGCATATTTCCACTGGGCTGAACCAATTACCATATTTTACATATAATTATAACTTCGAACAGTGAAAATTCGAATAATGAAACCACTCATGTGATTCATTATTTGCAGTAATCGAAACCTATATATATATATATATATATATATATATATATATATATATATATATATATATATATATATATATATATATATATATATATATATATATATATATATATATATATATGCAAAACAACCACTCTGAAAGAATAGAGAAATTCCAAGCGCTTTCGTGACTACTCACATTAGTTCCTTGATAATGTGAGTAGTCACGAAAGCGCTTGGAATTTCTCTATTCTTTCAGAGTGGTTGTTTTGCATATTTTGAAATCACCTGTTTACTGTGATCTTATTGCATATATATATATATATATATATATATATATATATATATATATATATATATATATATATATATATGTGTGTGTGTGTGTGTGTGTGTGTGTGTGTGTGTGTGTGTGTGTGTGTGTGTGTGTGTGTGTGTGTGTGTGTGTGTGTGTCGTGCCGAATATGTAAATCTGGTCAATTAGCAAGAACTCATTTAAAATTAACTCCTTTCTGAAATTTTCTCTTATACATTTAAAGATATATTTTTTTCATTAATGTTAATGTAAAAATTTATAATTTTGCACCAAAAGAATCTTAGAAAACTTACCTAACCTTATTATAACAAGAACAATTTATTTTAGCCTAACCCAACTAAATATATTTTAGATTTGTTTACAATAATTTAATACTAAACAAACACAGTGGAATATATTTTTTTCGTTAGGTTCAGAATAATTTTGGCGAAATTATTGCATACACAAATTTTCGCTTGTCCTATATGGCAAGATAAGCGTTGCTATTTAAGCCAAGATCTGTATATTCGGCACGACATATATATATATATATATATATATATATATATATATCTATATATATATATATATATATATATATATATATATATATATATATATATATATATATATATATATATATATATATATATATATATATATATATATAAATTATATATACATATATATATATATATAATCATATATAATTATATATATATATATATATATATACATATAATTTATATATATATATATATATATATATATATATATATATATATATATATATATATATATATATATATATATATATATAGGGGTGTTAATGTTGCAGTTTAAAAACTGTAGTGTAAAGCACCCTTCTGGCAAGACAGTGATGGAGTGAATGATGGTGAAAGTTTTTCTTTTTCGGGCCACCCTGCCTTGGTGGGAATCGGCCAGTGTGATAAAAATAAAAAAAAAATAATAATAATAATATATATATATAAACATTGTCTCTGCGTCCACAGCAGGACTCGAACCTGCTAATTCTGTATCAGAGTCCACAGTACTTTACCACGGAGCTAGACCCAAGATAAGTATGGGCGCTTAGCCGAAGCTAAGCGATGTTACCTCATACCCCTGGGCACCAAGCTCGTTTTGAAAGTTATTTCATCGAATCCTGCCACATGCAGTGGACAACGAAAGAGATTTGAAATGCTTATCAATTCGCAAACGGGCGAAATTATTGCGCCCAGACTTATCTTGGGTCTAGCTCCGTGGTAATGTACTGTGGACTCTGATACAGAGTTAGCAGGTTCGAGTCCTGCTGTGGACGAAGAGACAATGTAAATTATTTCGCCCGTTTGCGAATTGTTAAATAAATATATATATATATATATATATATATATCTATATATATATATATACACGTGGTTAGTATGACGGTGGTGGTGTTTTGGGGTGAAGAGGGTAGTGGTGGTGATGTTGAGGGAACGGATGGTGGTGGTATGGAGGGAACGGGTGATGGTATGGAGGGAACGAGTGATGGTGGTATTATAGTAGTGGTGCGAAGAGATAGTAGTGTGGGGGCAGTGAGGGAGTATTGGTGGTTGACGTGGGGGGGTTGACGGGATGGTGGTAATTGAGAGGGAAATGGTTGTGGGGTTGAGGGAGAATAGTGGTAGTTACTAGGGATAAATGGTGGAGGAGATGGTGCTCTCCCCCTCCTCCCTCTCTCTCTCTCCTAGGCTTTATGAGCCTAGTCAACCCTTCACACCAGCTATACCCATAAGCTAAACTCTGCTGCCTGCCAGATGTCGCCCCAGACCGGGCCACCAACTAAGCTAATACGTCCACAAAAACACGTTCATCCTGGAGGGTGGGCGGGGCGGCTGCCCGGAACAATACATCAGTAACATATCAACAGATTTTCACTAATCCAGAGCCAATCTCTCAATGGACGGTAATTGATCATCGGCAAACATATTTTATGGCTCATTAGTCGGCGGCCATTGACGAGAGGGAAGCCGGGGAGGGAAGGCCGTAAAAACCTTCATATAGGTTCTACATTACTCGTTCTGAAATCACATTTCACACAGGAAAAAAAAGGCATTTTTGTCCCAAAATGCATCAAAGTGGAACATTTGGAGGTGAAAAATGGTGTAGAAAGTATAGTAATGTCGCTCATAGAGCAGGGAAGCCTAAGAAGTGAAATAATGGTAATACTTGCGTCGATATTTTCCCATCTGCGCAAAGTGATCCTCGTTTGTTTATCCGCCATTAGTGCGCCATGACACGAATTGGCGCGCTTTTCACAACTTGGCCACCGCTACCCATTTACATATATTTAGCATCGTATTTATTCCTGACATACTGTTTAGGGCACAGGGGGTTGAGGAAGGATGGAAAAAACGGTGCGAACTCTACTCACACAATAAAGCAAAACACTAATGCAATGGGATTAGGAATGATAATGTCAGAGGATCTCACCTTAGGATCACAACAGTGTCATTATCACAAATGCGAGGAAATGATAGGATGAATAATGTCAGAGGATCTCACCTTAGGATCACAACAGTGTCATTATCACAAATGCGAGGAAATGATAGGATGAATAATGTCAGAGGATCTCACCTTAGGATCACAACAGTGTCATTATCACAAATGCGAGGAAATGATAGGATGAATAATGAGAACCTTGCAAACAAGAGATGCCAAGGCAATGATGATCCTCTTTAAGTCACTCGTTCTCTATAGGCTGGAATACTGCTATACACTAACAGCCTCTTTCCAGACAAGCAAAAATATAGATCTGGAGAATGTACAGAGAACTTCCACTGCATGTATAAGTTCAGTCAAGCATTTTAATTACTAGGAACGTTAGATGTCCCTTGACCTATACTCCTTGGAACGCAGGCGAGAAAGATACATCATAATTTACACCTGGAAAATCCTAGAGGGACCAGTCCCAAATCTGCACACAGAAACCAATTACTACGAAAGCAAAAGACTTGGCAGGTGGTGCAACATATTCCCAGTAAAAAGCAGGAGTGCTGCCGTGAGTAAGTTAAGAGAAAACACAACAAATGCCAGGGGTCCAAGACTGTTCAACAGCCTCCCATCATACATAAGAGAGATTACCAATAGACCCCTGGCTGTCTTCAAGAAGGAACTGGATAGATTCCTAAAGTCAGCACCTGACCAATCGGGTGTGGTTCGTACGTTGGACTGCATTCGGCCAGCAGTAACTGCCTAGTTGATCAGACCCTGATCCACCGGGAAGCCTTGTCATGAACCGGGCCTCGGAGGTGTTGGCCCCCGGAGTACGTTCCAGGTAGACTCGTTTTTGTCCACGATCCAAGAGAGCGGAGTGGCTTCTGTACCTCGACCCATACAAGAAGCATAAACACTACCATTATTACTCTTACTACTACTACTGATAATAATAATAATAATAATAATAATAATAATAATAATAATAATAATAATAATAATAATAATAATAATAATAATAATAATAATAATAATAATATAATAATAATAATAATAATAATAATAATAATAATAATAATAATAATAATAATAATAATAATTGGAAAAAAGTGTAGTACCCGTACCAGGAAACTCCAGAGGTCCAAGAGCGACTGATAAGATCAGTAACTGAAGTTCGCATCAGTGAAACACTGGGAAAAATTTTATGCAGTAACATATTCAGAAAGTCAAGACAGAGGAGGGCAAATTATTGCAAAATTTTCAACCTTCAACATACTATTAAAAGCTAACTTTTCATTGTAGTTTTTTGTACGGTGTAACAATTTTTTTTTTTTTTTTGCAAAAGTTTAAAGTGTGGAAAATCTACCTGGAGAAGGGCTGTAGTGGTCCAGAATGGCGTGTATTCGTTTATTTTCGTAAAATAAAACTGGTAAATCTGCATTCACAAAACCCAATAATAATGAGAACTTTTGTCTAGGTAAGGTCCACCGTCACTCAAAGTCTGAAGCCAATTTATTCAATACAACCAGCAATTTGAAACAAATACAGCCCAAAACCAGTCCTAACCGTTCTTCCACTACGAACAACACACCAGAATTGAGAGTTTGACGACGATCAGAAGAGGCATTCTCCAGTTATCGAATAAAAATCAATATCGCAGTTTAATAAAATTGGCAAATAGACAACCTAACAACAGTCCAGACCTTTTTATTGTTAAATACATGAATGAGGGTTGAAAGTTGGAAGTTACCCAAGAGAAAATATTCAGTTATTGAACAAGAAACCAATAATTCAGACTTGTTTAATTATAGTAGTAAATCTAAAAAATTGCACCTGAAAAAGCTTAAATTATAAACAGTTTTTTCTCTTGGTTAGAGGTATTATCGTTCAAGTTTGAAACCGTTCACAAGAGTCATTCTCAAGTTACTGCACCGAAAAAATTAAACAATTTTTAAAATAAAATTACCAACTAAGCGCCTATACAGTCCAGTAATATTCCTCTAAGATACACTAATTTTTAAAAGTTAGAAACCAATCAGAAGAAGCGTTCTCAATGACACAGAGAACCTGGAAGAAGGAAAAGAAACAGAAAAAAAAATTGACAACCACTATGAGTGTCACCTTTCGGTGGATACCTAATTATATTCACGGAGATACATGAAATCCGTGAGGGTCATACAGCATCTGGGAAATAGGAGGCGATCAGCTTGATTCAAAGGGAAGCGTCGCATAAGTTCCTTGGATGAAACTCCCTTCACCTGCGTCAAGGTACAGCACCTCCCTTGAAAGGACAATAAGCCTATAGAACTGATGCTTCCAGGTTCTCCACGACGATTTCGCCAGCTTCGAGTGGCACTTACACAGCCATGTGAGTGTTAGAGCAGGAGAGGCAACGAGTGGCTGAAGGTGGAGTGTGTGTTGGAGGAGGGGCCTGGAGGGAAGGGTAGAAGAAGTTAGTGTTGGAGAGGATTGGACGGGAAGGTGAAGGGAGTTAATGCGTTATACAAGGGCCCTGGAAAGGAGGGCGGAGGAAGTCAGTGTGTTGGAGAAGGGACCGGGTGGTGGAAGGGAGAGGGAATGAGGAGATATATCACACCTCACAAGGAAAGCAAAGATTAGTATTCGTTCTTTTGTTTATGTTGTTGTTGGTAAGTGTTGGTGTTGAGGGTCGGGTGGGAGTGAGAGTCGGGTGGGGGTGAGGGTCGGGTGGGGGTGAGGGTCGGGTGGGGGTGAGAGTGGTGACATGAACTAAACAAGTCTTACTATGTTCTTATCTATCTAGAGAGCTGGAGTCGGGATAGCACCACAGGTTCTCTTGCACTCAAATTTTGGCCACACGACCTGGATAAAAAAAAATGTGAATTTTTTTAATAAGTAACGAGAAAATTTAATTTGGACTTACTACTACTGTTACTGATGCTACTACTGCTATTCCTACTTCTGCCGTTGCTACTACCACTACTACGACTACTACTGCTGTTGGTGATACAATTAAAACTGCTGTTTCTGCTGCTACACCTTGAGTACTACTGTTGTTGTTGCTACTGCTACTGCCGCTGCTGCTGCAGTTGTTACTGTTACTACTACTGATGTTGCTATTGTTACTATTACTGATGTTGCTCCTACTGCTGTTGCTGCTTTTACTCGACTACTACTGCTATTACAGCTAAATTCCCGCTACTCGTAAATCATTAAATATTGCATATTATATAATGTCTTCCGTAGAAACAAGGGTGAGAATCATAATGCATATTATATCATTCCCTGGTATTTAGTGACGCGTGCCTCAAGTTAGCGGCGTGTGTCTGGGCGTAGCCACGTGTCGAGAATATCTTATGGGCGTGGTTGTTATTGGTGAGACACGTGCATTGGTTGAGGGACACGTGTCCAAGATACGAGAGTTCCTTCGCACATTAGCAGAAGATAAGAGGCTACTTGCAGCCTAAATGACCCTCGTCCGTCTATAGTTTTAAAACTCAATTAGTGTACTGTATATATTTTGAGTTTAATCCCAGTTTTAGTATTAAAGTATTTTCACTGGTGGTGAATAGGTTACTTGCAGGTTTAATTACCCTCGTGTAGTCGATAGGTTTTAAACCCCATTAACCAACAAACAAGTATGATTTTTTCATGCTTTTGTTTATTTACAATGGATACAAATATTACTACACAATTTTACAAATTAATCAAAAGATGCTCATTTCAACATTTACTATATATGGAGGCAGTGAACTAGTTGTGTTGTTTCAGGTATGGGTCAGCACAACCTGCTGGGCAAGACCAGACGGCCTCGCACCGCCTTCACCTCCCAGCAGCTACTCGAACTGGAGAAGCACTTCAGGGAGAACAAGTACCTATCTAGACCTAAGCGCTTCGAAGTAGCCACCAGCCTCATGCTCACAGAGACTCAGGTCAGTCCTATATCCGCGCGTACCGTTAAGAATGGAGTCCGTTGATGCAGGTGAAGGGCTTTTGCTGCAAGGAAGTGAAGCTACCCCTCCCTTTCTCGATCAAACATGGTTGCCTTTCATTCCCCAAACGCTGTATGACACCCATAGGTTTAGCGTTAATCCATTAATATATACATCCACGCATCTTACTAGGCCATACACAAATCAAACAATTCCAGACTCAAATTTACGAGTATTAATCCGCTTTGGTGTTCTTATACGGTACTAGTTATCACGCTACAAAAAATAAACAAATCTGCTATGATTTTCTTATACGACATCAGTTACTAGGCTAAAAAAAAATATTCTTAGCGTTCAGATACTAGTCTACTTTCAGTATTTAGCAGCATAAATAAGCTTTATTGTTTGACACCAATTTACAAGTCAAAATTTATTTTAAATGAATTCAGACATTTATATTGATTGCATTTACGAGGATAAATATACTACTTTGGATAACTTGATTACGTAACCCGAAGACACCGCAGGACAAACATTGGAATCCCTATTAATTGGTGTTTATTTTTATTTCGAATTGCTCAAGCACTTTTTATGGTATAATTGTAGCATCCTATAAATGTTTGGTATATACGGTGTGTGCTTTTAAAATATAGTTTTATATTAATGCTTTAAAATGGAGAAGAATAGCAAACAAGAATGGATTAAGTAAGACCAGTCGAGAAACTAGACAATTGTTTCCTGACGCAGATCTTAGTTATAAAATGACCCAGCACTGGATTATTATTATTATTATCATAACTAAGTGCTACCCGGTACTGGAGCATTTGGTCATCTGACTGAGGCCTTCCGCTGGCTTACCGGTCTACCCTTTTCAAAATTAAACTTGTTTTTAATAAATTAGGCATACATAAATCATTTTATATATCACCGGTTATGTGATTATCTAAATTATCACACAAAGATCTGCACAATCTAAACGGTTACATTATAATTAATGTGAATTTTTTCCCATAAAATTAGCAAACTTTACGATCACAATTCTACAGTAAACTGTGTTTTTAATGTAAAGAAAAAACTGCTTACAAATATTTAGTCCCACAAATCACATTTTGAAAAACTGTCGAATTCATAAAAGAAAAACCATCTTAGGAACTTAGAATGAAATTATCTATTTTTTTTTTTAAAAAGGGACGAAACTCTATAACCTGAGTCAGGAGGAACTTGTTCTAGTTCCTGTTGAACAATCACTTGAGATCAACAATTTATTTAAACTTATGATACCAGACTAAAAAAAGTTTTTCTTGAAAGGGGAAGGTAGTTTGAAAAAGTATTTTTTATTAATGAAAGTATATATTTAGTACATTTGCTAAAATAATAATAATTATAATAATATCAGTAGCAATAATATATCTTATTTTATATGCGAACGCGATGAAAATTAGTTCGCCCAGAAAAAAGCGTGTTAATGTACAGTATATTAATAATAATTTTTAAATAGGTTGACCGGTAAGCCAGTGGAAGGCCTCGGTCAGATGACCAAATGCTCCAGATCATCATATGACTATGTCCCGTTTCGGGAAACACTTGTCCTCTTTCCTGACTGATCCTACTTTGCTTAACCTACAATATGTTCCAAGCGAAAGTTCTAGTTAAAACACCTTTTGCTCTCTATAAACAGAAACTCATTCAATAATAATTTTGTCAACGCATAAATCTAAAATTCGGCTCAGTATTGTTACTGTTGATTTATTTGTCAGGAAACAGTGCAAGTCTTTCCTGACACGGGTCTTAATCACTGAGATGACCCATGTATATATAGTATATAAATTCTGTGTGGTTAATAAATAACAAAACAACAGACTGTTGTCCCATCTCATTGTTGACGGAAGTTCCACTAAAATTAAGCTTAACTGGGTTTAAAGCCTATCGAATACACAAGGGTCATTAAGGCTGCATGTAACGTGGTCTCCAGCATTCACCTCTTGGTGAATATATATCCTTCCATTTGGTGATAGTGGTGGTGTATTCGTCGAGGAACAAGTGCCTCTTGATACAGGTCTTAAGCAAATGATAACCCGTTCAGCGGTTAAGTATCCGCTGGTTTGCCGGAGCTAATTTTACATCCCATTAAAAAAAAAAAAAAAAGTTCAATACATAATAGTGAATCCTAGGAATTTTTCAACTTGAGCGTCAAATAACGGAAACAAAAAAAAATAACTTTGTAAAGTCCTGAGAAAATTATGTTACTTAGCGACTATTATACCTTAGAAGTCATGCACAGTATTGACATGCAATCACTATTATGTACTTTTATCAATTTACGACAATTAAATGGTTCCTTCTCCACGCCACAGGTCAAGATTTGGTTCCAGAACCGACGGATGAAATGGAAGCGAAGTAAGAAGGCAATATCAGAAAACCGAAAGGAGCAGCGACAGAAAGAGGGCAAGGAGAATTCGGGTGGGAAAGAGGATCGTGGCAAGGAAGCCACCTCGGCTGCATCTGGGGCAACGGACTCGCAGGAGGACACACTGCCTAATAACGAATCCGAAGACGAGATCGATGTACAGGATGACACCGTAGGAGGCGAGGAGGGTCCTGAAGAGCGGGGTGAGGAACCTCTCTCATCCCCGAGTCCTACCCATCTCTCACAGGCCGCGGAGTCTTCAACAACGTCTTCGCCTGATCCTCGCCGCTACGACCCGCTGTACGACAGCATTCATGCCCACGCCGCGGCCATGTCTCACCTCCATGTTCCTACTCCAGTAGTTACATCGTCAGGCGGGTCTTCAGTCTTCTCGGGGCAATACCAACATGTTCCCCTCTCTGCTGCCATCCTTACCAAACTGCCGCCAGACGCAGAACACCTCTACAGACCTTACGTCTCGTGAGACAGCCTGCAGGATCATCTCAATTCTTTTTAAGAGCACCGTCAGCGCCTCCGCCAGTCTACCCAGACTCCAAAAAACACACAAAAACACTTCACCGAGAATCCCTAAGGGTCAATATACAGAACGTACACGGAAACACTCGAAACTGCCATATACATATATATATATATATATATATATATATATATATATATATATATATATATATATATATATATATATATATATATATATATATATATATATATATATATATATATATATATATATATATATATATATATATATATATATATATATATATATATATATATATATATATATATATATATATATATATATATATATATATATATATATATATATATATATATATATATATATATATATATATATATATATATATATATATATATATATATATATATATATATATATATATATATATATATATATATATATATATATATATAGTGAAGCGTTGTGTGTTTACTTTGAAGTGGAACTATTTGTATCAAAGCCGGAAAATTAGTATTATTATTATGCGCTAAAACCTATTGTGGGTCGTTGAGCTCGAGCGGTTGAAGTTCAGTCCTCCCTCCGCTATTTACGACCCCATCCGTGACCAGCCGAGGCTTGATGCAGCAACTTGAGAAGCAGTGTAGGTGCGCGGAGTCTGTCAAGGCACATCACTTCAGGCGGCGTTGAAGAAAAGACACAAATTGCAGAACAAGCTTAAAAGAGCATGAAACAATGTTATCGCAGTAACACCTTGTCCTGTAAAATGTGGCAGTACCCTATGCAGATGCACTTCTGGCGTTGCTTACAGTGTGTGTGTGTGGGAGAACAAGGGTGTCAAAGATACAATCTGCTCCACACTGGTGACCACCTCATCAAAGTTCCCTGAAAAAAAAAAAACTTTCGTGTCTATTGTCTTAGTCCGTTCTTCATGGTGATTCCCGTTAGTTACGGCTGTAAGTAGTTAGAGCTTACGTCGCTTCAGCAGACACCCCCAACTAATCATGTTGGCTCACCTCACTTAGAGGCCTGCACTAGAGACAGTTCTCAGTGGAGAGCTGTACTAGTCATCTAGGCAATGGTCTCTCTCGTCCCTTATCACATGCCTCCTTGTTTCATCATCTGCTTAGTCATCGCTTATTATTAAATGTATTAGTATTTATTACTATATTATTATTTTTATTACTATTATTATATTTATGTGAAGTGGCAAACCCATGGTTCATTGAAGGGTACAAGTGGAGGTTCAACTCTACAGCTGCTAAGCGCCGCCAGACATCATCGTTCTAAGGTTCAATCATCGGATTTATTCTTGTATATATTTACATGTACTGATTAATCACCTCATAAAATAGTTCTGCTCGAACAGTGTTCTGGTGTCGACAGAAAATGGTCTGGTATAAAGCTCTTCAGAGAAATTCCTTTTTATTTTTTCGTAATTTTATTCATTGGTGGGGGATAATTTCAGAAGAATGGTTGTGTGGGTGAGGTAATAACCGGGGATGATCACCAACACTATGGATCAGTCACCTAACATTCACAACCAAATCCTAGTAATATTTGGTGCATTACGTTATATTTTACGTAAAGTTTGGCAAGGTGTGGTTTTCAAGTTAGTTTTGGAGAAAATTGTTATTATTATATTAGGGGAAGGGCTAAACCCATAGGGTTACACAGTTACTGGGGAATGGGAGGCATATCAGATGCGATCCAAGGAGAGAACAAATCCAATTTCTTGGATGACGAGGTCCTGACCATCATCAACGAACCTCCCTTGAAGGGCAAAATAAATGTCATACATACAATGTATAACAACATTTCATTGTTTTTCTTACAGATAACGAACCATCAGGTTAAACAAAGTTGCTCTGTGTATACAAATTACTCGACTTGCAACCATCCTCCTAAGAAATCGTCGTTTTTAATATGAATTACATTTTGTTTGGTGGTCTATTTCCTTCTTCAATTTTCACTCTGGTTCCCTGCATTTATTGATGGTAATGAAAAAATAAAGCTAGTAAAAATGGTCAATGACAAAGATATATGTGCAACACTCAGGTATCTTTATTGATATATTATTATTATTATTATTATAATTATTATTATTATCATCATCACAATTGGAACTAAGCGCTAAACTCACAAGGGTTAAACAGCGCTGCTTTATTGATAAATATACCCAAATGCTGAACATGTACCTTACTAATCAACTTGTCCGTATTGTACACCATTTATAATATGACTGGTCAATCGGCACACAAGAGACCAACTTTATGATGACCAACTGAGGCTAATCTATCATAGCATATGTAAATTATTTTGTTCATAAAAAGCGCTAAACCTGTGTGGGTCATGTAGCGCTGAAAGGTATGTTGACAAATCGGCCTAAGTTAAAAGTGGTACAAAACTAAGGTTGGTGTTAGGAAGGCAGGTCGCTACTTGAGTTAAGGCTTCATCCTCAGTATTCTAATAACATATATCACTAGAACCTGCCAAGCGTTGCTGCCTACCATCTGTTCACTTCACTTACTATCTGCTCACTTCGGTTACTATCTATTCACTTCAGCTACCATCTGTTCACTTCACCTACTATCTGTTCACTTCAGTTACCATCTGTTCACTTCACCTACTATCTGCTCACTTCAGTTACTATCTGCTCACTTCAGTTACTATCTGTTCACTTCAGTTACCATCTGCTCACTTCAGTTACTATCTATTCACTTCAGTTACCATCTGTTCACTTCACCTACTATCTGTTCACTTCAGTTACCATCTGTTCACTTCAGTTACCATCTGTTCACTTCACCTACTATCTGCTCACTTCAGTTACCATCAATTTCCTTCAGTGCGTCCACTTCATCACAATTGGTAACTTAGATGTCCTTAAGCGCAAAGCTATTTATTTCTTCAAACCTTTCCTCATGTAATATTAATAAAGATTAAACAACACTTATGCTGAGGCCTCTTTTTATCCTATACAGAAAATTAATTTTTTAATTGATGGAAAAGCCTAAACCCATCGGGGTTGTATAGCACTGCACTTCTGAAGAAATTGTATCGTGATTACAATTAAAAAACACTAGGAATTTCGTCCACGTCCGGAGTGTTACACAGAAGCTCACAAATTGGTGAGGGACTCGGTCATCCCCTACCATTGATAGTGCGGGAGTGTCCTACGGGTTTATTGCTTCTCCCTAATTATAATAATAATTACCCACGTTATTATATTAAAAAATACAACCATTACTCTCGTACCTGCAACTTTAAGGTGATTCACCTTCAAGGGAGAAAAACAAAGTTATCAACAATCTTGTAAATAATGATGTGACATCAAAGCTGACCATTACGTATGAATATAAGTTGTCTTATTTAGTCATCAACTAGATGTACACTATCCATTACACTGCTCTTCGAAACTGCCTACAATGATCTTTTAAGAGAATAGACATTGCCAAAAACAAATAATTCTGACGCTAATGGTTTTAATAATAAAAAAACTATTCAAAGGTAAGGATGAATTAATTTTAAATAATCACGGCCAGACCATCGTTACCTTCTTTGTATAGAACTTTGCAAGAGAGCTCTACACAGAGCAAAATATGTTGCCCTAATAAAAACTTGTTCTGCAACCTGTCTTTATCTTCACTTGTGGGAAATGCACTATTTTATCCTAACTAATGAACTTGCATGACTGAGAAGCCTAAGCCAAAGGCGTCAGTTTTTTTTTTTTTTTGCAACAGTGGGCCTTATGCATATTTAGAAACCCATGTGTGTCAGCTGGATGATTTTTTTATCGATAAAAACAATAAAGTAATAAAAGCAACAAAAAATAAAAAAATAACTTGATTAGAAGAGCAGATAATAGTTCATATGTACTAAATAGAACAAAAAGTGTTAACTAAAAATTTCGCTCAAAAATCGCAACCAAGTGGGCGACATCCCGCCCGTGAACTGCACATTTACGCTCCTCATCTAAGTCTGCACATTTAACGCTCCTCATCTAAGTCATCACCAAATCGCCAGGCGAGAAGCATGTATTTGTAAAGCAATAAAAGTGATTTAATGCTACTAAAGAGGCGATGCAAGTAAATATATAATTTAAAACTTGTTACAAGTTTATAAAACAAGATACCGCACAGTACTCACAAGACGGGGCAGTTAGCGGCCTGTTGATGATCTGATGACACTAGATAAAACGTATTTTTCAGAACCGAACTTTTATTCAACATTATCAGAGAGCAATGGAAGCCTTTACCATTCCGTGTGTTTTTTTCTTTGCCTGCAAAAAAAAAAAAGAATCTTGTGAACTCTATTATGAGTGTGAGACAATATATGAAAAGATTTTATTTAATGTTTGGGTACTTAATTATTAAACTTATTGAACCTTCTTAAAATAAAGGAGAGGCTATTCCCTGCTGCAGCAACTCCTCAGCAAGCAGTAATTGCAGAGAGCCTTCCCTTCAGGAGGGTACACTGATGCTGGTCAAATGCTCTTGATTCACAGAAATTGAGATGCTCTTTACTTCCTTATGTGAAATCTGGTTACTTCCCATTCTCAAGACAATGTGTGGTCTCTCGTTTCTCCATGACTATTATAACAACACTGGTACAGCGAAGTCTACTGTCTACATCAAAATCATCAGCCTCTCGCAACGCCGAGCGAAGTTACAACTTATGACTTAACTTTGATTTAATTTCCAGCCCAGCATTATTCCTCCCTGCAGTCTTTCTGCCGATACTCTTACAATGAATGTTTCGTGCAAGCCCCTGTGAGGATGAGTGAAGGCTAATGTGCGGGTGTCGGCACCATATTTACCCTGGCTCCTCCTGTGTTTTAAGGATGGCTCAAGTGTTTTTCTTATCTGCTCCCACCTGTTTGAGCTTCACAAAGTAAACAATTCCTGTCCTGACCTTAAAAGGTAGCTTACCCTCTACTGAGTGTGTGTGTATATATATATTAAGAAATAAAATCAGCACAATATGTGAATCCGCACCTTGCACTGATACGAAGACAAAAATGTTTTAAATTACTAGAGAATGATAACAAACTGAGGAGATAGGAACCTAAACTTGACAGATGTTAACGAAGCATACACACACACACACACACACACACACACACACACACACACACACACACACACACACACACACACACACACACACACACATACATACATACATACATACTACATATATATATATATATATATATATATATACATACATACTAACATATATATATATATATATATATATATATATATATATATATATATATATATATATACATACACACACACACACACACACACACACACACACACATATATATATATATATATATATATATATATATATATATATATATATATATATATATATATATATATATATATATATATATATATATATATATATATATATAACATTATCTCTCGGTCCTCAGCAGGATGCAAACCTACACACTGCAAAAATGTACGTAGTACTTACGCCACTAGGCCAGATTCCAGATCTGGGGTCTCACCGAGTAGCGCAAGTACTACGTACATTGATGCAGTGTGTAGGTTCGAATTTTGCTCCGGACAGAGATAATGTTTGTAAATTATTTCTACCTTTTGCGAAATATTAAGTGTATATATATATATATATATATATATATATATATATATATATATATATATATATATATATATATATATATATATATATATATATATATATATATATATATATATATATATATATATATATATATATATATATATATATATATATATATATATATATATATATATATATATATATATATATATATATATATATATATATATATATATATATATATATATATATATATATATATATATATATATATATATATATATATATATATATATATATATATATATATATACAAATATATATATGGAGGTACCACTTCTATGGCTGGAATGGTGTACCCTCATCCTCAGAGAAGACAATAAACGTACCTCAGGGAAAACTCAAGGTTCTCCCCGGAGCTGTTTGAATATTTTCTTCTCCTACCACCCCCTATATTTTATATTCTATGTGAACATTTATTACTAAACAAAATACATTTACAGAAAAATACAAACATGAATACAATGGTACAATGTATTAAAGATCATGAATTTCCTCCAGTTCCTCCGAAGCCGGATGCGAGCCAAGTATGCAGCAAGCGTTTCCTCTCCGGATGTCCTCGCTGAGGCGCTGGAACATGAAAGTGGCTGCCCTTGGGTCCCTGGTGGTGAAGATGAGTCTGGAACCCAATTCTTTAAGGAAACGTGTGGCATTTTTTCCCCATGATCCCAAGGTCTCTGATCCCATTGGGACAAATTGATACTGTTGGCTTATGTCCCTATACTTGCTGATCTTGTACTCCTCCCTGTGATCAGCAGCTCCTCCCTGTCGCCCAACACTGTGATGGATGTAGGTGTCAGCCAGTGTGGACACACAGGTATAGTCCCATGCTAAGAACTTGCCATTCTTCCAAGGATAGATGGTGATCCCGTCGGGGAGGTTTGCTGGGTTGTGGGTATTGTTGGCTGCTAGTGATCGGGGCTTCCTCTCGGCTGGGCATCCAGCTGTAGCAAGGGTTCTCTTTATGATGTCGTTGACCTCATTGTGTCTTGCATGCCAGTCCTTGGTTTTGGAACAGTTAAGACCATGTAGACCGTATTGGTCTGCTTGTGCTTCGTCGCAAATACACGTATATTCCCTTTACGTGGAGGCTATCTTGGGTTTTAGAGAAAAATGATGTCTCAGGAACTCCAGAGGATACAAAATAACATTGGACTTCCACTCCCTAGGCTACTGGACTAACGGATTCGATACAAGAAACTAGAACACATACAATACTCAACAGCTATAAATAAATAAATAACAAAGAGATTCCTGAATTTCATCTAATTTTTCAATATATTTCTTGTCCATATACCGTTCATGCTGATGAAGGGCTGTTGATCCAAGGAAGTGGAGTTACCCTACCTTCTTTTACAGCTGGTTGGGTAATTGGTTTAAAGTCTGTCGACTACACGAGAGTCAATAAGGTTGTATATTACACGTAAACCACCACTCAAGAATACCTCAATCCCTAAAATATTAATTACAGTAAACTGAGAGACGTGTGTCTCACGGTATACATCCTGTTAACGGGTTTACAGGTTTGAAAATAAACAAATTAATTTATACCATATTAAACTATAACATCGAATTATTACGGTAGCAGTAATGTTTATACGTCATAATAATTTGTGTTTGTACTGTCTACAATAATATATAGTCTCTGATGATATTTGTAATAAACTATCAATATGATTAATGTACATCCATTTAGTTCGTTACGTTTAATTCCATCGACTATACGAGGGTAATTAAGGCCAAAATTTACCTAAATACTAACATGAAAGATATTCTGAATCACTAATAGATACTGAAGTAAACTCTCGGTTATATTTAGATATGCAACTAACGATATAACCATATATAGCCTCTCTAGTCAATAATAGTATAACTAAGCATATATATATTTTTTTTTTATTTTATTAACACACCGGCCGCTTCCCACCAAGGCAGGGTGGCCCGAAAAAGAAAAACTTTCACCATCATTCACTCCATCACTGTTTTGCCAGAAGGGTGCTTTACACTACAGTTTTTAAACTGCAACATTAACACCCTTCCCATCTCCAGGACTCAAGTCCGGCCTGCCGGTTTCCCTGAATCCCTTCATAAATGCTACTTTGCTCACACTCCAACAGCACGTCAAGTATTAAAAACCATTTGTCTCCATTCACTCCTATCAAACACGCTCACGCATGCCTGCTGAAGTCCAAGCCCCTCGCACACAAAACGTCCTTTACCCCCTCCCTCCAACCTTTCCTAGGCTGACCCCTACCCCGCCTTCCTACCGCTACAGACTGATACACTCTTGAAGTCATTCTGTTTAGCTCCATTCTCTATAAATATGCGAACCACCTCAACAACCCTTCCTCAGCCCTCTGGACAACAGTTTTGGTAATCCCGCACCTCCTCCTAACTTCCAAACTACGAATTCTCAGCATTATATTCACACCACACATTGCTCTCAGACATGACATCTCCACTGCCTCCTGCCTTCTCCTCGCTGCAACATTCATCACCCATGCTTCACACCCATATAAGAGCGTTGGTAAAACTATACTCTCATACATTCCTCTCTTTGCCTCCAAGGACAAAGTTCTTTGTCTCCACAGACTCCTAAGTGCACCGCTCACCATTTTCCCCTCATCAATTCTATGATTCACCTCATCTTTCATAGACCCATCCGCTGACACATCCACTCCCAAATATCTGAATACATACACCTCCTCCATACTCTCTCCCTCCAATCTGATATCCAATCTTTCATCACCTAATCTTTTTGTTATCCTCATAACCTTACTCTTTCCTGTATTCACTTTTAATTTTCTTTTTTTACATACCTTACCAAATTCATCCACCAATCTCTGCAACTTCTCTTCAGAATCTCCCAAGATATATATAAATATATATATATATATATATATATATATATATATATATATATATATATATATATATATATATATATATAATATATATATATATATATATATATATATATATATGTTCAACACGTCGGCCGTCTCCCACCGAGGCAGGGTCACCCAAGAAAAGAAACAATTTTAAACTATCATTCAACACTTTCACCATCATTCACTCATAATCACTGTCTTTACAGAGGCAGTTCAGATGTCACTCCAAACAGCAAATTTCCCAAACCATATCTTTAAGTGCAGGCATTATATTTCTCACCTCCAGGGCTCAAATCCGGCTAACTGATTTCCATGAATCCTTTCACAAAATATTACCCTGCTCACACTCCAACAGCTCGTCTAGTCCAAAAAATTATTCGTCTGCATTCACTCCTATCTAATATGCTCATACATGCTTGCTGTATGTCCAAGCCCCTTGCACACAAAACCCTTTTTTAGCCTCTCCCTCCATTCTTTTCTAGGACGACACCTACCTTTCCTCCCCTCCACTACAGATTTAATACCCCCTCCAAGTCATATTTTGCTCCAACCTCTTTTAATAACTAAACCATCTCAACAACCCCTCCTCAGCCCTCTGAATAATACTTTTAATAACTCCACACCTCCTAATTTTCAAAATACGAATTCTCTGTATATTTACAACGCACATTGCTCTTAGACACGAGATCTCCACTACCTCTAGCCTTCTTGCTGCAGCATTTGCAACCCATGCTTCACACCCATATAAGAGCGTTGGTACCACTATACTCATACATTCCCATCTTTTACTCCATGGATGAAGCTCTTTATCTCCACAGATATTTCAATGCACCACCTACCTATTTTCCTTCATCAATTCTATGGTTTACCTCGTCTTTGTAAACCTATCTGCTGATAAGTCTACCCCGAAATACTGTCTGAACACATCCACTTTTTCCATACTCCCTCCCTCCAATGTGATATCCAATTTTTCTTTATCTAACTCGTTTGGTACCCTCATCACCTTACTCTTATCAGTGTTCACTTTCAACTGTCTTCCTTTGCATCTCCTCAACACCCTATCATTTACTTCTTTTACAACCCCATCTATAAATATATTGAACAACCATGGTGACATTACACATCCCTGTCTAAGACCTACTTTTACCGGGAAGTATTCTCCCTCTCTTCTACACATCCTAACCTGAGCCTCACTATCCTCATAAACTCTTTACAGAGTTTAGTAACTTACTACCTATTCCGTACACTTGCAACATCTGCCACATTGCTCCTCTATCCACTCTATCATATGCCTTTTCTAAATCCATAAATGCAACAAAATCACAATAAAACGCATTATTACAAATTTGAGAAAATACCAGTGAAGATAGAAAATAAAATAAAAGCACTTTCATGTGCTTACACATATCTTCAGAGGAAGATATGTAAGCACACACATATATACACATACACATATATATATATATATATATATATATATATATATATATATATATATATATATATATATATATATATATATATATATATATATATATATATATATATATATATATATATATATATATATATATATATATATATATATATATATATATATATATATAGTGCCGATTAGGTAAATCTTGTGATTTTGTCTTATATAGCAACGCACTTCTTGGCGAATAGGGCAAGCGAAAATTCGTGTATTCAAGAATTTCAAAATATATATATATATTTTTTTTTTCTTATTCGCCGGTATTCTCCGGGCCCGGGTCTTTTCCAAGTAGTGGTGACCCGGCCTTGGCTCCCTATCTGAGGAGTATCCCGAGACCTAAGTCCCCCATGGGAGGAGGTACAACTACCCCCTCATATTTCTTTTTTTTTTTTCTTATTCGCCGGTATTCTCCCGGCCCGGGTCTTCTCCAAGTAGTGGTGACCCGGCCTTGGCTCCCTATCTGGGGAGTGTCTCGAGACTTAAGTCCCCCATGGGAGGAGGTACAATTACCCCCTCATCTTTGGGACCAACTGTCCCCAGGCCTAGCCACATTCCCCGCCCTCACGGGGCTCGTAGGGAGAAGCTAGGCCTCTGGTCTGCCATCTCATATTTCTGAATGTAACGAAAAAATGTATTTCATTGTGTTTGTTTATTAATAAATTACTGTAAACTTATATAAAAAAATTTAGTGGGACTAGACTAAATTAAATTGTGCTTGTTATAATAAAGTTATAATAAGATTATTAATTTTTATATTAATAAAAATGAAAAAATATATATCTTTAAATGTACAAGAGAAAATTTCATAAAGGACTTAATTTTAAAAGAGTTTTTGCTAAATGACCAGTTTTACCTATTCGGCACCAAGTCAGCTCATCAAAAGCTTATAAGAAAGTTTCATGTAAAGATGGTCTTCAATAGCTTTAAATAAAAACGTTATATTCCCTGTTTACTCAAGCAGTCCCACTATGGTCTTGCCTATTTTAGGGAAAAAAGTCATTACCGGACCCGTAGTAAAAGTGGTGAACCAACCGCTATATTTATCTTACGTTGAGCCGGTCTCCTGCGTGAACATTATCTCATCCAAGGAACTGAAACTATTATTTCGTTTCTTGAACTGAACCTGATTCGCCTCCTCTTCCCCAGGTGCCGTATGACCACTACCAGTTTGATACCTTCCCGTCCATTATATTACTTTATCTTGACCTTTTTGGGTTATCCTAGTTTCTCTACACATATTCTGTGAGGGGCTCTTGATTTAGGGAATTGGATCTGTTCTCCAATTCTCCGAATTAAACCTGAATGCCTTCCACATTCCCCCCCCCCAGGCGCTGTATAATCCTCCGGGTTTAGCGCTTCCCCTTGATTATAATAATAATAATAATACACATATACTGATATATATGATAATCTATGTAACTGCACTTGTATATATCTGAATAAACTTAATAAAAATAATCCAGGGATGGGAGTAGGGTGCAATATATCTTACGTACGTCATTATTAAACCCAAAACCTATTACACATAAAAAACTGCATATTTTTTCTAATAACCAAACAGTAATAGGCTATATTTCAATTTCATACCGATATCAACAGAATAAATGCCAATGTTCTCTTACAGATTATCCAATAGTAACTGATGGTAACATTACAGGCAACACTCCCTCGAGAAACAAATAAATAATCGTTTCTTAGTAACACAACGGTCAGTCAGTATTCCAATATTAAACTAAGTCATTATTTATTGGTAACATTAAGACTAAGACTCCTTCAATGAAGGGAACCCAGTTGCAGGTTGGACGGGTACATGTGTGTGGTTGACTGGTAGATGAGTAGGTGTGGTTGACTGGTAGATGAGTAGGTGTGGTTGACTGGTAGATGAGTAGGTGTGGTTGACTGGTAGATGAGTAGGTGTGGTTGACTGGTAGATGAGTGGGTGTGGTTGACTGGTAGATGAGTAGGTGTGGTTGACTGGTAGATGAGTAGGTGTGGTTGACTGGTAGATGAGTAGGCGTGGTTGACTGGTAGATGAGTGGGTGTGGTTGACTGGTAGATGAGTAGGTAGATGAGTTGTGGTTGACTGGTAGATGACTGGTAGATGAGTGGGTGTGGTTGACTGGTAGATGAGTAGGTGTGGTTGGACGGGTAGATGAGTAGGTGTGGTTGACTGGTAGATGAGTAGGTGTGGTTGACTGGTAGATGAGTAGGTGTGGTTGTCTGGTAGATGAGTGGGTGTGGTTGACTGGTAGATGAGTAGGTGTGGTTGACTGGTAGATGAGTGGGTGTGGTTGACTGGTAGATGAGTAGGTGTGGTTGACTGGTAGATGAGTAGGTGTGGTTGACTGGTAGATGAGTAGGCGTGGTTGACTGGTAGATGAGTGGGTGTGGTTGACTGGTAGATGAGTAGGTGTGGTTGACTGGTAGATGAGTGGGTGTGGTTGACTGGTAGATGAGTAGGTGTGGTTGGACGGGTAGATGAGTAGGTGTGGTTGACTGGTAGATGAGTAGGTGTGGTTGACTGGTAGATGAGTAGGTGTGGTTGACTGGTAGATGAGTGGGTGTGGTTGACTGGTAGATGAGTAGGTGTGGTTGGCTTGTAGATGAGGTGTGGTTGACTGGTAGATGAGTAAGTGTGGTTGACTGGTAGATGAGCGGGTGTGGTTGACTGGTAGATGAGTAGGTGTGGTTGACTGGTAGATGAGCGGGTGTGGTTGACTGGTAGCTGAGTAGGTGTGGTTGACTGGTAGACGAATAGGTGTGGTTGACTGGTAGATGAGTAGGTGTGGTTGACTGGTAGATGAGTGGGTGTGGTTGACTGGTAGATGAGTAGGTGTGGTTGACTGGTAGATGAGTGGTTGTGGTTGACTGTTAGATGAGTAGGTGTGGTTGACTGGTAGAAGAGTAGGTGTGGTTGACTGGTAGATGAGTGGGTGTGGTTGACTGGTAGATGAGTAGGTGTGGTTGTCTGGTAGATGAGTGGGTGTGGTTGACTGGTAGATGAGTAGGTGTAGTTGACTGATAGTTGAGCGGGTGTGGTTGACTGGTAGATGAGTAGGTGTGGTTGACTGGTAGATGAGTGGGTGTGGTTGACTGGTAGATGAGTAGGTGTGGTTGACTGGTAGATGAGTAGGTGTGGTTGACTGGTAGATGAGTGGGTGTGGTTGACTGGTAGATGAGTGGGTGTGGTTGACTGGTAGATGAGTGGGTGTGGTTGACTGGTAGATAAGTAGGTGTGGTTGACTGGTAGATGAGTGGGTGTGGTTGACTGGTAGATGACTAGGTGTGGTTGACTGGTAGATGAGTTGGTGTGGTTGACTGGTAGATGAGTAGGTGTGGTTGACTGGTAGATGAGTAGGTGTGGTTGACTGGTAGATGAGTGGGTGTGGTTGACTGGTAGATGAGTAGATGAGGTTGACTGGTAGATGAGTGGGTGTGGTTGACTGGTAGATGAGTAGGTGTGGTTGGACGGGTAGATGAGGTGTGGTTGACTGGTAGATGAGTAGGTGTGGTTGACTGGTAGATGAGTAGGTGTGGTTGTCTGGTAGATGAGTGGGTGTGGTTGACTGGTAGATGAGTAGGTGTGGTTGACTGGTAAATGAGTGGGTGTGGTTGACTGGTAGATGAGTAGGTATGGTTGACTGGTAGATGAGTGGGTGTGGTTGACTGGTAGATGAGTAGGTGTGGTTGGACGGGTAGATGAGTAGGTGTGGTTGACTGGTAGATGAGTAGGTGTGGTTGACTGGTAGGTGAGTAGGTGTGGTTGACTGGTAGAGTAGGTGTGGTTGGACGGGATGAGTAGGTGTGGTTGACTGGTAGATGAGTAGGTGTGGTTGACTGGTAGATGAGGTGTGGTTGACTGGTAGATGAGTGGGTGTGGTTGACTGGTAGATGAGTGGATGTGGTTGACTGGTAGATGAATAGGTGTGGCTGACTGGTAGATGAGTGGGCGTGGTTGGACGGGTAGATGAGTAGGTGTGGTTGACTGGTAGATGAGGTGTGGTTGACTGGTAGATGAGAAGGTGTGGTTGAATGGTAGATGAGTAGGTGTGGTTGACTGGTAGATGAGTGGGCGTGGCTGGACCGGTAGATGAGGTGTGGTTGACTGGTAGATGAGTAGGTGTGGTTGACTGGTAGATGAGTAGGTGTGGTTGACTGGTAGAGTGGGCGTGGTTGACTGGTAGATGAGTAGGTGTGGTTGACTGGTAGATGAGTGGGCGTGGTTGGACGGGTAGATGAGTGGGTGTGGTTGACTGGTAGATGAGTGGGTGTGGTTGACTGGTAGATGAGCGGGTGTGGTTGACTGATAGATGAGTTGGTGTGGTTGACTGATAGATGAGTGGGCGTGGTTGACTGGTAGATGAGTGGGCGTGGTTGACTGGTAGATGAGTGGGCGTGGTTGACTGGTAGATGAGTGGGTGTGGTTGACTGGTAGATGAGTGGGTGTGGTTGACTGGTAGATGAGTGGGGGTGGTTGGACGGGTAGATGAGTGGGCGTGGTTGACTGGTAGATGAGTGGGCGTGGTTGACTGGTAGATGTGTGGGTGTGGTTGACTGGTAGATGAGTGGGTGTGGTTGACTGGTAGATGAGTGGGCGTGGTTGGACGGGTAGATGAGTGGGCGTGGTTGACTGGTAGATGAGTGGGCGTGGTTGACTGGTAGATGTGTGGGTGTGGTTGACTGGTAGATGAGTGGGCGTGGTTGGACGGGTAGATGAGTGGGCGTGGTTGACTGGTAGATGAGTGGGCGTGGTTGACTGGTAGATGTGTGGGTGTGGTTGACTGGTAGATGAGTGGGTGTGGTTGACTGGTAGATGAGTGGGCGTGGTTGGACGGGTAGATGAGTGGGTGTGGTTGACTGGTAGATGAGTAGGTGTGGTTGACTGGTAGATGAGTAGGTGTGGTTGACTGGTAGATGAGTGGGTGTGGTTGACTGGTAGATGAGTAGGTGTGGTTGGCTTGTAGATGAGGTGTGGTTGACTGGTAGATGAGTAAGTGTGGTTGACTGGTAGATGAGCGGGTGTGGTTGACTGGTAGATGAGTAGGTGTGGTTGACTGGTAGATGAGCGGGTGTGGTTGACTGGTAGATGAGTAGGTGTGGTTGACTGGTAGACGAATAGGTGTGGTTGACTGGTAGATGAGTAGGTGTGGTTGACTGGTAGATGAGTGGGTGTGGTTGACTGGTAGATGAGTAGGTGTGGTTGACTGGTAGATGAGTGGGTGTGGTTGACTGGTAGATGAGTAGGTGTGGTTGACTGGTAGAAGAGTAGGTGTGGTTGACTGGTAGATGAGTGGGTGTGGTTGACTGGTAGATGAGTAGGTGTGGTTGTCTGGTAGATGAGTGGGTGTGGTTGACTGGTAGATGAGTAGGTGTGGTTGACTGATAGTTGAGCGGGTGTGGTTGACTGGTAGATGAGTAGGTGTGGTTGACTGGTAGATGAGTGGGTGTGGTTGACTGGTAGATGAGTAGGTGTGGTTGACTGGTAGATGAGTAGGTGTGGTTGACTGGTAGATGAGTGGGTGTGGTTGACTGGTAGATGAGTGGGTGTGGTTGACTGGTAGATGAGTGGGTGTGGTTGACTGGTAGATGAGTAGGTGTGGTTGACTGGTAGATGAGTGGGTGTGGTTGACTGGTAGATGAGTAGGTGTGGTTGACTGGTAGATGAGTTGGTGTGGTTGACTGGTAGATGAGTAGGTGTGGTTGACTGGTAGATGAGTAGGTGTGGTTGACTGGTAGATGAGTGGGTGTGGTTGACTGGTAGATGAGTAGATGAGGTTGACTGGTAGATGAGTGGGTGTGGTTGACTGGTAGATGAGTAGGTGTGGTTGGACGGGTAGATGAGGTGTGGTTGACTGGTAGATGAGTAGGTGTGGTTGACTGGTAGATGAGTAGGTGTGGTTGTCTGGTAGATGAGTGGGTGTGGTTGACTGGTAGATGAGTAGGTGTGGTTGACTGGTAAATGAGTGGGTGTGGTTGACTGGTAGATGAGTAGGTATGGTTGACTGGTAGATGAGTGGGTGTGGTTGACTGGTAGATGAGTAGGTGTGGTTGGACGGGTAGATGAGTAGGTGTGGTTGACTGGTAGATGAGTAGGTGTGGTTGACTGGTAGGTGAGTAGGTGTGGTTGACTGGTAGAGTAGGTGTGGTTGGACGGGTAGATGAGTAGGTGTGGTTGACTGGTAGATGAGTAGGTGTGGTTGACTGGTAGATGAGTAGGTGTGGTTGACTGGTAGATGAGTGGGTGTGGTTGACTGGTAGATGAGTGGGTGTGGTTGACTGGTAGATGAATAGGTGTGGCTGACTGGTAGATGAGTGGGCGTGGTTGGACGGGTAGATGAGTAGGTGTGGTTGACTGGTAGATGAGTAGGTGTGGTTGACTGGTAGATGAGGTGTGGTTGAATGGTAGATGAGTAGGTGTGGTTGACTGGTAGATGAGTGGGCGTGGTTGGACCGGTAGATGAGGTGTGGTTGACTGGTAGATGAGTAGGTGTGGTTGACTGGTAGATGAGTAGGTGTGGTTGACTGGTAGAGTGGGCGTGGTTGACTGGTAGATGAGTAGGTGTGGTTGACTGGTAGATGAGTGGGCGTGGTTGGACGGGTAGATGAGTGGGTGTGGTTGACTGGTAGATGAGTGGGTGTGGTTGACTGGTAGATGAGCGGGTGTGGTTGACTGATAGATGAGTTGGTGTGGTTGACTGATAGATGAGTGGGCGTGGTTGACTGGTAGATGAGTGGGCGTGGTTGACTGGTAGATGAGTGGGCGTGGTTGACTGGTAGATGAGCGGGTGTGGTTGACTGGTAGATGAGTGGGTGTGGTTGACTGGTAGATGAGTGGGCGTGGTTGGACGGGTAGATGAGTGGGCGTGGTTGACTGGTAGATGAGTGGGCGTGGTTGACTGGTAGATGTGTGGGTGTGGTTGACTGGTAGATGAGTGGGTGTGGTTGACTGGTAGATGAGTGGGCGTGGTTGGACGGGTAGATGAGTGGGCGTGGTTGACTGGTAGATGAGTGGGCGTGGTTGACTGGTAGATGTGTGGGTGTGGTTGACTGGTAGATGAGTGGGCGTGGTTGGACGGGTAGATGAGTGGGCGTGGTTGACTGGTAGATGAGTGGGCGTGGTTGACTGGTAGATGTGTGGGTGTGGTTGACTGGTAGATGAGTGGGTGTGGTTGACTGGTAGATGAGTGGGCGTGGTTGGACGGATAGATGAGTGGGTGTGGTTGACTGGTAGATGAGTGGGCGTGGTTGGACGGGTAGATGAGTCCACGAGCATATGACAAGGCTGGGTTAGGTAAGGTTTGTCAGGAAACCGGGCAAGTATTTCCTGACACGGGTCTTAGTCAGATGATGATACACCATTGGAGCTTTTGGTCATCTGACCGAAGCCTTCCGCTGGCTTACCGGTCCACCTCTTTCAAAATTATAGTCATAGTCATAACCATGTTTTGACAATTTGGTTGGTTGTTAGGTTTGCAAGGCTACGTTAGGTTAGATAAGGTTCGTCAGGAAACAGGACAAGTGTTGCCTGACGCAGGTCTTAGATGATGACCCGCCATTGGAGATTTTGGTTACCTGACCGAGGCCTTCCGCTGGCTTACCGGTCCAACCCTTTCAAAATTATAGTCTTATAATGAATCAAATGCAATAAAATCCTAAGAATGTTGCTAAAATATTCAACATTTATTTAAAGAATTACATTTAGATAAAGAATACAATATTTAACTTTAGAATATCAATTAAAGTTAAGAAAAGGTAAATAATATGAAGACTAATAAAATCGAAAATAAAGAATATAAAAAAAGTTAGTATGAACTGGTGAATAGGTGCCTCCAGAGACCCTCCACTTCGTGTGGGGAAGAAGAAAGGAAGAGTTTGAGCAGTGTTTTATGTAAATATATTTGGTCGCGGTGTAATTAAAGGCGAATAATGCGTCATTTGTGGATACAATAGTGTGGGGTAAATATTAACTGCTCTAGTCACGACGTGAAGTGGTTAGGCCATTATATAGTCGAAAGACCGACAGATTAAACTGCGCTAATAACCTTCACAGTGAAAGCATTTTAAAACAGAAAACGGAAAAACGGCTTAAATTAGAATTGGATGACTTGGAAAATATGAGAGAACCACACACAATAGAAAATTGATGATGAGGAGGTACCTATACCTCCTCCCATGACAGATATAGGTCTCAGACACTCCCACAACAGGGAGCCAAGGCCGGGTCACCATTTGGAAAAGACAATCTACAAAGACAAAAGAAAGTAGAAAATTCAGATAGTGGTGGTGGTATATATTTTATTTGCCTGGCGAAATATGAAAACTCATCTTGATACGAGTCTGAAATCACATAACTCCAGGTGAGCTTTTGGTCGTTTGACGAAGTCTTTCCTCTGGCTTACCGGGCCTTCCCATAAAAACGATCATATCATAGAGGTGATGGTAGAATCTCCACCCCATTACCGAGTAGAGTCTTGGAATGGTAAATACGATCGCTTTTGAAGTGTATTGCTAATCGCTGCCGCCCTTTCATCCCATTTATTACATCAACAATTATTATACTGCATATATGTTTTTGTTTCACAGCTATTGTAATTAATGCTCACATTTAAGTTTTGAAACCAGCTTTGGCCTACATGTAATGTGACTACATTTCATACCACGTGGGAAATAGTATTTGGCCATGACTACCCATCAGCTAGGCTGTGGTGCCTACGTTGGGCAGCTTGCTACTAGCATCAAAAATTTGACTGGTCAATCTATGAACTAGGAGGCCTGGTTGGTAGTACTGAAAGCCGAAGAGCATATTAACAGAATCGAATCCTGGCTAGCCGCAGTTCTGTTAATGATTCAAAATCACTTGTTTCATGATTTCATTAATACTAGTATATATATATATATATATATATATATATATATATATATATATATATATATATATATATATATATATATATATATATATATATATATATATATATACATATATATATATATATATATATATATATATATATATATATATATATATATATATATATATATATATATATATATATATATATATATATATATATATTCTAATGCGTATATCTCTGTAAACGTGTAAACATTAAGAGCGAGTGCAAATATAATTTGAGGGATGTATATTTCAGAATGTATACACTAGATTGCTAGAGTTTACTCTATTAGGGACTGAAATATTCTATACGGGATGTGAACAGGTTGCTTACAGCCTTACTGATTCCTTCTGCATCGACAGCATTTCAGCCCAGTTAACCAATTCTTAGATATTTCACTAAAGTAAAAATCATCAGAGGATGTGTAACTTTGTGTTACGAGGAAGCGCTAAAATAGTAGGGGGTCATATAGCTGGAATGTCATCAGCTTTAATCCAAGGAATGGGGGAGTACCGTAGCTCTAATTCCTTAGATGAAGAGCACATAGTCGGTATTAGAGTACTAGGACTAAATTTTTATTACAACCTACTTAAGAGCGTAACATTCATACAGCAACTGCAGAATGGAAGGAGGAAGGAATCAGGTTGGAGTTGGGGTGAGAGCAGCTAAAACCCCTTGGAACAAGAGCCCTTACGCAGCTTTAAAGCAACCCTCGTCCCTAAAAAGCCCAGTTCATTACCTTAAATACAAATCTTCACTGTCGTTGTGTTCATGAACCTTCCGTCTAGAGGACGAATCCGTCCTTAAAAAAAATTGAAAGCTCAAAAAAAGTTGCTTTAACTCCTTGTGTTCTTAAGAATCATGTATAATATTCATGTGGAAACGCTAAATCCGTAGGGTTTCAACTGTGCCTGTGAAGCAATCAGGTTTGATCAGAGGGAGATTTGTATTATTATATTTACGGAAGAGCGCTAAACCTGTAAGGGTCATACAGCCCCTGGGGGACTGGTAGGTATTGAGATTGGATCCAAGGAAGGGGAACGAACCCCGGTATAGACAGTCTATGCTGTCTGCATAGGCAGCTTATGCTGTCTGCCAGCTGAGTTCATATTACGCGCCTTGCTCGTGCTGCCACCTATATGCCCAGACTTGCCTTTCACTCTGGCAGCTTACTCACTCAGCGTCCAGGCATCATAGAGACAGCAAGGCCTACTCCCTCTCGGTGCAGACAGCAAGGCCTACTCCCTCTCGGGCCATGGGCACTTAACACTGACTGTGTACCCCACGACATTGCAAATAAAGTAAAGTGCCTCCGAAGTCTTATCATTGCTCCCCGCTGCCAAGAAAACCACCAATACACGTAGAAAACATTGGTGACTGCCTCGCAGCAAGGATGTTTGCCCAGAGAGAAGAATGAAGTTGTCTTAATTTCATCACCCTACACAAGAAACATCAGTCTCTCAACGGGTTATCCTGATGTCGTGTCTGCACGTTTCTGCATCCAGACACAGATACACGCAGGATCTAGCCGAAATTTGTCGAATTTCTTCGAGAAATATAAGTGGCGCCACTTGGCACTTCACAACGTCCCACGCTGTTTCTCAAGTCACGTGTTCATCGTCACTTGTATGTTGCCGCTGTTGTTTTTCAGCTCGGCACGGCTATTTTGGCAAGTTAGAGGTGAGTTTTGTGGTTATTTCTGCGTCCAGTGAGTGTTTCTCCCCGTTTGTGGGTGGGAGAGGAGGAAGCGGCCGTTCGTCGCCTCACTCGCACCTCGCCCTGTTGTACGCCACCACACCATACACCACTCACCGTTTCTCTCACTCCCTCTGCTGTTTCTGTGAATTCTTTGCCAGAGTTGTGTATCCAAGTGCCCGAGGCCACTCGAAGCCAAGTGGGGTGTGAACGATGCCACGTGGATCTACAAGCCACGTGGGTTACCAAGCCAGACGTCCCAAGCCACATGTGGTCTGCTGTTGCATCACTCCACTGACGTTACCTTGTCACCCACGATGCTGCCCGACTTCACTACGTCACCCACGATGCTGCCCGACTTCACTACGTCACCCACGATGCTGCCCGACTTCACTACGTCACCCACGATGCTGCCCGACTTCACTACGTCACCCACGATGCTGCCCGACTTCACTACGTCACCCACGATGCTGCCCGACTTCACTACGTCACCCACGATGCTGCCCGACTTCACTACGTCACCCACGATGCTGCCCGACTTCACTACGTCACCCACGATGCTGCCCGACTTCACTACGTCACCCACGATGCTGCCCGACTTCACGATGTCTGCCTAACGTCACCTCACGATGTCACCCCATAACATCACCTCACAATGTCATCCCATGTCACATCGAGTGTCCTAGTAATTATTTCAGTTTTGTCGAGAAGTTTGAGAGAAGATATATATCGTGTGTTAATTTCAGTGTTCTCACATGTTCGTGTATGGCTTAGTGTCGATTTCTGCACAGAAAAGCATTTGCCTGTAAGCCATGTACGACATGTGCAGTACAAGTGTGTGCAAGTTTTCCGTGTGTCCTGTAAGGTCTTGAGCCCAGACCAGTATGTAGCACCTCGTGTTACTTCTCACCCGGTGTGACCCGCGCATTGGCACCTGACATCAGTCAGTCCAGGCGTCATACGAGCCTCTGAGCCCCTTGTACAGAGAGCTGTTTATCGCTGCTCGTGATGCCCTGCAGAATCGTACCCGCTAAGATTCCCATCGAGATTGTTTCACTTCACCTCCTGACCCTCAGTTATATGTAGACCAGTCTGGGGATGCTTAGACTAACCTCTGCTGTAACTCCAACTGTCGGGGTAATGACACTCATCAAGCCGTAGTTAGACCCTGTCGGCAGGTGCTGTGTCAGCCTCGTTTCATAGTGTGACAGCCTCGTGTCATAACTTCAGTGAGCAGCCTGCACAAAGATGATGTCACTGACTGCTAGCCAGCTCACTGCAATATGGTGTATCATGTTACGACTCCAGATGTTTCGCCGAGTCGTCTCTGCCACGACTCACTCCACGCTCGCCGGCAGTGACAGTACCAGTCGAGAAATATCCTGAGTCGCTTGCCAGAAGTGCTGCCAGTTGCCGAGTACTGACGATGCCTCACTCGAGGCAGGACGAGTAGAAAACACCGGCAGAATGAACTCTCCGAGTCAACTGACTTTATAAAGATATTAAACGTTGCCACGGTACACACTTACTCTGCACCTGCGTTTATCCGTTACTTTTTTTGTCTCACAGCCAATGATAATCAACGTATTCGTCTACACATGCAGAAAAATACTTACTGTATCAGCCCCAACTCAGCCGCCATCAGTCTCGTGACGTCATCACCTAACGTTCAACAGTGAGAGAATAAAAAAAAAATATTTCCTATCTAATTCTTTGTAAGAAATCATTTTCAACATTTAAAAATAAAAAAAATACTTTTAGCCAAAGAACTGAATCTTAAAATCACGAGAAAACTCATTATTAGCCATTATTGCTGCTACTACTACCAAGCATGAATGCTGACATACAACAAAAAATTCGCTAATTTATGATTAATATTGTTGCAATTCTTGCTCGATACATGAATATTAAAAATTTAATATATTAGATTGTCTTTCATGTGCTTAGGCCTAAGTAAAAATTCACACAAAAGACAAGTGACGTCCGTCAGGATTTTACAATTTCTTATTGAAGAAAATTCACTTTTTTTAATTGTAGATGGGAAAAAATCCGTCTTAGAAAAAAAAAGTATTACATCGAAGTGGTTGATTGATTTTATAATCCTAAAGCCCACGATACATGGAGTGACTCAGCAAATTGTCTTTTCTTCGCAACTCTCCCATAAATCAAGAGACAAATCTTTAGATGAGGTCTCGGTCTGTGCTGGACCATCACCGTGACCCGATAATAGGTCGGGGAAGACCGAAACGTCACCTAAGGAGTTATCTCAATTCGTAAGGTCAGTTTTGAAGTGTTTCAGCCATGGGATTGTGGCTTTTGTGATCAACCCCTCAAGGAAGGTTCCTTGATGCTGGTGAGGGGCTCTTGATCTAGGGAATTGGATCTGTGCTCCAGTTCCCTAAATTAAACCTGAATTCCTTCCACATTCCACCCAAAGGCGCTGTATAATCCTACGGGTTTTGCGCTTCCCCCTTGATTATAATAATTTTGTAATCCAAATTGGTAAACATAGTATGGATGACAAGTCAATGTGAGATATTGCATGTGCGCAGTGTTAGGATATTTGATAAATAAAACGTTCCTCCATAATAGCTACTTCAGCACCTCGAAGTGTAACGAGTCCTCAATGTATCATCTTAACACTGCATATGTGTCTTGCCTCACATTTCTTCATATTTCGAAGCAACTCTCGCCCATTCCCAGTCCATATTCTGACGACTTTTCGCTCATGTTTTGATAAAACTCAACTTTGTGCAAAAAAAGTCACCAGAATCAAGAATTATTCCTCTTACCTCGTCTCTGCCAGCGCTGTTGACCACTCTGCCAGCCTAGAGGCAAACTTTTAATGGTTCTCCAGTTGTTCAGTCCCTTTCTGTCTAATAGGCTCATTAGGTATTTCGCCAACAACGGTCATTAGTTGGTTGAGGTATTTAGGTTTGAAGCCTATCATTGACACGAGGGTCATTAAGACCGGATATTTTCCAGACTTTTCGGACTTCCTGAATCTGGCAGCTGCCCCTCCTACCTACCTGTTGTACTGGGATAGATATCAGCCAATGTGTAGTCCCACACCACCTGCTTGTCCGTTCGGGCTTGAAAGGTAATTACATCTGGATGCTTTTGGTTGCCATCAGATCTGCATAGTTATGGTGGCTCCCTTATTGATGGACATCCGGCTGTTGCAAGGCTCCTCTTGATGATGTTATTGACCTCTTCATGCTTTGCAGTCTTTCCCTCGGATCAACGGTAAACAAGACTATGGTACCCGAATCGGTCTGCCGATTCACTGCCGCAGATTCACATGTGTTCGGCGAGAATAGGGGCAACAAGGCGAAGGGCAACACCAACACCAATGCAAATGGTCTACAGGCCGAGGAGTGAGCCAAAGAAGGAGTTGGGGGACAGCCAAGAGGAAATACCTGCTGTTTGCAGATATTGAAGGTAGCAGGTCAGACCACAGAGCCTCCGTGTGTGTGTAGATAGATAAATATATTCCTTAGAATATATGCGAAGGGTTCATTATTATTTAGACTAGGAAAATTATTGAAATAGCCTACCCCTACCCGATTACATTTTTTGTGTATATGTACAACATAAATTAATATATTTTCTTTGGGTTTATTCCTGACAAATTAGTAAAAACTGATGTGTGTGTGTTTACTTTCCATTTATACTGTTAAAAAATTATGAGGCATTGTTTTTCGAGGTTATTTTATATTTTCAAACGGAAATTGGCAGGCGTGTGACTCCGTCATTAATACTATTGTTCGTCGTCATTGTAAGTGCCATCAGTGGAGTACACAGCCAATTAATATTAACTACCTTGATTGGCTGTTCGTATTGTTGTTCTTTTAACACAGTTGTGAGTCTGGCAATAGTATCCAGTTGGTCAGGGGCACTTAATGTCACATTCTACGTAAATACTCAATATCTAGGATAAATTATTCCTTGATCCCTCGATTTTAAGACAAGTTAACACACATCTAGGATAAATTAATCAATGTGTAAAGTAATCACTTATATCATTTAATATCCAGTTAATTAGGTAGAAAGTCTATCAAGTAGTTACGGGTCATTCATGGCTGCGTTGGTATTAATGAACGGGGATGGGCACCTTGATGCCGGTGAAGGGCTCTCGATCCAAAGAATAGGAGCTTCACTCCACTTCTTGAATCAAACTTGACTACCTCCTATTTTCCAGATGTATGCCCCAAACAGGTTAAGCATTCTCATTAATAATGTCACTATCGAGTTTAATTACTCAAATTCAGCTTAAATATAGTTTACTGTGTAAATTCTACAACAATAAGGAGAGCAATGGGGAGATTTACATTTAAGACCTATGGGAAAAACACTAATTTTCTTTTTGATAACTAAACCTAACCTAAGATAAACCAGCTTAGCATAGAGAAGGTGTAATTCTAGACTAGGCTAGGTAAAATTTACTTACAAAAAAAAAAAATTACTCCTATTTGCACAAAATATAGCTAATTCCATTGCACGAAGCACTTAACATTGGAAAATTTACATAAACCGAGCAACTGAATTCAATATTGACCAATGATAATAATTCAAATAGTTTATAAACACAAAGCAAGGAGTAGGAAATATTTTTTGTGTTATCAAGGGATACTGAAGATAAAGTGCTGATGACCAGAGTTTTGGTGAAGTGTTTGGTTAAGATGATGTTGTTACTGGACCAGCCTCACTGATGATGTTACTGGACCAGCCTCACTGATGATGTTACTGGACCAGCCTCACTGATGTTGTCACTGGACCAGCCTCACTGAAGATGTCACTGGACCAGCCTCACTGATGTTGTCACTGGACCAGCCTCACTGATGATGTTACTGGACCAGCCTCACTGATGATGTTACTGGACCAGCCTCACTGATGATGTTACTGGACCAGCCTCACTGATGATGTTACTGGACCAGCCTCGCTAATGTTGTCACTGGACCAGCCTCACTGATGATGTCACTGGACCAGCCTCACTGATGCTGTCACTGAACCAGCCTCGCTGATGCTGTCACTGAACCAGCCTCACTGATGCTGTCACTGAATCAGCCTCACTCATGCTGTCACTGAACCAGCCTCACTCATGCTGTCACTGAACCAGCCTCGCTGATGCTGTCACTGAACCAGCCTAACTGATGCTGTCACTGAACCAGCCTCGCTGATGCTGTCACTGAACCAGCCTCGCTGATGCTGTCACTGAACCAGCCTCGCTGATGCTGTCACTGAACCAGCCTAACTGATGCTGTCACTGAACCAGCCTCGCTGATGCTGTCACTGAACCAGCCTCGCTGATGCTGTCACTGAACCAGCCTAACTGATGCTGTCACTGAACCAGCCTCGCTGATGCTGTCACTGAACCAGTGTTACAAAGCTCGTCTTCTTAACCTTCTCCAATGGTATGGTAGTGTTAAGGTAGTATTCTTGTTGAACATATGGCCTGTTTACGGTTTTGTAACAATAACTATTAATAAGATGGATTACGAAACAAATGTCACTAGTAGACCAGCTCTCATTTCTCTTGGTACTGATGCTGTCACTGGACCAGCCTCACTGATGACTGTGAACCACTGGACCAGCCTCACTTAGTCTCATGCATGTCACTGGACCAGCCTCACTGATGAAATGAACAAGCTGTCACTGGACCAGCCTCACTGATGACTGAGTGAGGTATGCTCCCTTGGGTACTGGACCAGCCTCACTGATGCTGTCACTGACGACCAGCCTCACTGATGAGGGAAACCTCAGTACTTGAACTGCTAACCGGCACTTAAACCTAGTGGTTTCCCACTCACTGCATTAATATTAGACATATCCTATTATAAAATAAAACGGGTATGGCCATACTCATGCTGTCACTGGACCAGCCTCACTGATGCTGTCACTGGACCAGCCTCACTGATGCTGTCACTGGACCAGCCTCACTGATGCTGTCACTGGACCAGCCTCACTGATGCTGTCACTGGACCAGCCTCACTGATGATGTTACTGGACCAGCCTCACTGATGCTGTCACTGGACCAGCCTCACTGATGATGTTACTGGACCAGCCTCACTGATGTTGTCACTGGACCAGCCTCACTGATGCTGTCATTGGACCAGCCTCGCTGATGCTGTCACTGGACCAGCCTCGCTGATGCTGTCACTGGACCAGCCTCACTGATGCTGTCACTGGACCAGCCTCGTTGATGCTGTCACTGGACCAGCCTCACTGATGTTGTCACTGGACCAGCCTCACTGATGCTGTCACTGGACCAGCCTCACTGATGCTGTCACTGGACCAGCCTCGCTGATGCTGTCACTGGACCAGCCTCACTGATGCTGTCACTGGACCAGCCTCACTGATGCTGTCACTGGACCAGCCTCGCTGAAGCTGTCATTGGACCAGCCTCGCTGATTCTGTCACTGGACCAGCCTCACTGAGGAATGATGGCTGAGAATCTAATGCACACCGTCCCCTGCCCTCCACTTCCCATGATGAAATATGGCCGCCCGTACCAAAACTCAAGACGACTTCTACCATCGGGGACTCCTCTCTCTCTCTCTCTCTCTCCACGACTTTCTTCTCTTTTCCACCTCTTTCATTTATTCTTCTCCTAGTCGATCGCCTATTTCTTATCTTCCCATCTCTTCTCTTTTCCACCTTTCTCACTGACCCTCCCCTCCCCTCCCCCTCCCCTCTCCCCCCAAAAAATATTTACCCATTTCGACTGCCGAGTTTGTTAATCATTTCAATTATAACACTATTATTATAAGCTAAATATTTTCCAAAATAAAATGTTTATTTTTTTAGTTGAGTTTGTCATTAAAAGTGACTCGATGCGGTATATTGTTAGTGTATCAAACGTTGTCGCCAGGCGCACGATTGTTAGCGCTAAACCCATGAGGGTCACAGTGCCTGGGGAAATGCCAAGTAATCAGGTTCGATCCCAGGAAAAGGAGGATAATTAAAAACATTTAATGAAGAGCCTATTACCAGGTCTCTAATTCTTGTGTGATATATATATATAGATATATATATATATATATATATATATATATATATATATATATATATATATATATATATGTCGTGCCGAATAGGCAGAACTTGCGATCTTGGCTTAAATGGCAACGCTCATCTTGCCATATAGGACAAGTGAAAATTTGTGTATGCAGTAATGTCGCCAAAATCTTTCTGAACCTAACGAAAAAAAATGTATTTCACTGTGTTTGTTTAGTATTAAATTATTGTAAACAAATCTAAAATATATTTAGTTGGGTTAGGCTAAAATAAATTGTTCTTGTTATAATAAGGTTAGGTAAGTTTTCTAAGATTCTTTGGGAGCAAAATTAAAAAAATTTACATTAGCATTAATGAAAAAAGTATATCTTTAAACGTATAAGAGAAAATTTTAGAAAGGACTTAATTTTAAATGAGTTCTTGCTAATTGACCAGTTTTACATATTCGGCACGACATATATATATATACATATATATACATATATATATATATATATATATACACACACACATATTGCCAGTGGTTTCATTATTGAGGAGGCGGTGTTCACATTAATGTTGAGTGACTCGTGTTAATGCTGCCCAAACTTTTATGGATCTAATATTTGTGTACAAGTTGACATTTGTGTTGTATCAAGCTGTGACGGCAGATTACCACTGCGACTTATGCGCTTAACATTACCACAATTAGAGCTGCTTATGGGTGCACTTCCATCCCCTGGTAGACCTCCTTGCTAACTGGTTGGCCTTCAGCCAGTCACAGGGCTCCTGGGGGGTTCCTCAGCCACTCACAAACCTCCTTCTATCTTCATCTGCGTTACGATTGGTTTAGATTTTATAGCGCTTGAACGTTGGGTATTAATCTTGACGTTTAAGAGGCAACGTTAGTGTAAAACTGCAATTGCAGCATTTTCATTGGCCACAATGTTGCAGGAGCGCCGCCAGTGCTCGAGATGTAAGTAGACATTTACCATAGATTACCAATAATGCCCAGGGCTTTAGTGTTTTCATTTACATGTGGCGGCGGCGGTGACGGCACTAGTCAGCCGCTCATAAGGGCGACGCAGCCACGTCTTTCCTTCACCCGCTCGACCATCTCGACACCAGCTCCGGGAAATCAATAGCGCCAGAAATCTCATCGCCATAAGAGCCTTCGGATGGAAGCATCAAATCACAACTGCCATGCATTTATTCATGAACCGCCATCATATCACAGCCCAAAAACCAAAGCGCGTCTAGGGACCCAAGCCAGAGGGAAGACGTTGGTGTCGTGGCTCTTACGATACCGTCTCTCAAGGGTCATTTTAGCTTGCCTCGCCCAGGCTAACGATAGCCCTTAAAGAATGACTGGGCTAGATATAGAATTATGCTCCATCAGATTCTCGGCCTTTTTTTTGTTTACACTGGGATGAAGATGGTGTGTTTTTGTGTGTCGAGTGTGTCTGTGTGTGTCGTATATGTGTGTGTCGTGTGTGTGTTGTGTGTGTGTCTTGTGTGTGTTGTGTGTGTGTCTTGTGTGTGTCGTGTGTGTGTCGTGTGTGTCTTGTGTGGGTGTCGTGTGTATATCGTGTGTGTATCGTGTCTGTGTCGTGTATGTGTCGCCTAAGGCATCAACTAAGACACTTCACGCCACCAGTTCCTGTAAATGGTAATGTATAAAATTTGAGAAACATGTCGTATATTTTAAGTTGTTGTAAAAAGTATGGAGTCGCTGGCAAGTGATAAAGGAGGCAGCAAAAGATGACTTTTATATATACGACGTTTGGTCTACACGACGCTTCCAGTACATGCCCAGGTGACGTAGATGTTTTGCCAACCAGTGGCTTAATCAATATACCAAAAAAAAATTATATGGAAAACTGTCGAAGATGAGGTAATTAGTCCCTGGTCTTGCAGAAGACAGTAGGAGACCAGGTAATCAGTCACTCAGTTTAAGTGAGCGTGTTAGATAGGACGCAAGTGGTTTCTCTAAATTACATCTACTCACCTGGAGTATACCTGGAGGGTGTTCCGGGGTCAACGCCCCCGCGTCCCGTTCATTTCTGCCGGCCGCACACAATCCAGCTTACGAACCTCAGCCCGGCTGGTCAGGTACTGATTTTAGGTGCCTGTCCAACTCCCTCTTGAAGACAGCCAGGGGTCTATTGGTAATCCCCTTATGCTGGGAGACAGTTGAAAAATCTTGGACCCTTGACACTTACTATGTTATCCCTTAGAATTCATAGCGCCCCTGCTGTTCATTGGGGGAATGTTGCATCTCCTGTCGAGACTTTTGGTTTTGTAGGGAGTGATTTCCGTGTGTAAATTTAGGACTACTCTAAGATTTTCTAGGTATAAATTATGAGACATCTTTCTCGCCTGCATTCCAAGGAGTACAGTTCAACGGACTTCACACGTTCCCAGTAATTGACGTGCTGTTGGAGTATGAACAAGGTAACATTCATATATATATATATATATCTCTATATATATATATATATATATATATATATATAATATATATATATATAAATCTCCAGACCGTCGCATTAGCCACTGGGCCAGCTAGCTTCAATAAGATTCATCCAACTAGGTATATTTCTATACGTCCTTGCTGCAGGTTACGTTCATTATGATAGGTGTTGTCTCATTTATTTTACATCAATGCATAAACTGCTTGGGGAAATCTTGGAGAGATTCATAAAAGCGGAGAGTGGAATGGCTCTGGACGGACATGGTTACCGAGACGACCCTTATTTGCTAGGGACATGGTCCAGGTGGTCTCGCCGGAATAATACTGTATGAGAAGACTGTTCGTCAGTGGGCCTTTAACCTACACATCTGTAGCAGATTGTTGTCGGTAATGCAAGTTTCAAAGGCTCCGTCCTCTGAGAGTGTAACTACCCACAAGGTAGACATGGATGGGTATTACCGATCAAATATGATAGAACTGACAGCCAGGATATCAGTGAAAGACTATCACTTTGCATTGATTCAGTGGATGTTGAAGACACAGACAGACAGACAGACACACACACACACACACACACACACACACACACACACACACACACACACACACACACACACACACACACACACACTGGTTTATGGTCAAAATATCTTGTTTCCTACAGCGTCCTCGCGCCAGTATTGGCAAGAGTCGGGAAACGAGAATCACCGATACATTTTTTCCATTGGAATGGTGGGAGCAATGGTGGAAGCGATGGTGGAAGTGGGGCATAACTCGCAGCCTCCAGGGAAAATGCCCCTCACAATGTGATGCCATTCCCCGACGTTTCCAGATTGGCTCCGATCGTCCAAATGGAGTTCAAATTTCTCGCCAAAGATTCCGCTGATACAGGACACCATTCTTAGGGCCGCCGCTCGGCATCGTCTTAGGAGGAAGAGAGTGCTACACGAGCCTGCAATAAGGTCGACCCACATAGCCAGCGGTTATGGCCGCTGGCACTAAAGGTATTAGGCAATAAGATATTCTTATGTCCGCCACTCGTCGTTGCCAAGACCACGCATCTACTAACAAAATATATTTTCCAAAAATAACTTTTGTACATTTGATCGAGGTATGAATTTCGTCTTGAGAGTAACTTGAAGATTCACTTCGCCTTCTTAAGACAAACTAAATGTAGCTGGTATGTCTCCTCAGTGGACAAGACAGTGATAACCCAGACATTCCCATGCAGTCCAAACAGACACGTGAATCTGCGGGAAAACGAGCCTTGAACCGGGAAGAGATAGAGCCTTGAAGGCTGGGGTGTGAGAGCGAGCTGACCACAGCTTCCACCGACAAATTATGGCACCTGGTCTGACTTTTGTGGTTAACACAAGTGGCGCTTATTAAGCTGCTTCCTGATACTCTACACCTCTGCCTTCCCCCCTCCCCCCTCCTTTCTTGCCTCCTCTTCCTCCTGATCTTTCTTCAGTCTTCTCTGGTCTCTCCTTCGTACCATGCATTTATTTCAGAATAAAGTGTAACAGATGCCAACACACGTCTAATATAATGAGATAAAAATCCAAAAACATTTAGAAAAACTTATTCTCATTTCAGATTTTTTGTAGCCTATATTTACATTACATCCCAAATGTCTTACTCTAACACTAATAATTTTTTAGCAAGTTTGGAAACGTCTAAAAAATTTAAAATTAAAATATTTTAAAGACTATTTGAAAGATTCGAGCCTGCACTCCTTGCATCGCAGCCAGATTGAAATTACGATGCGTCGGTCCACCACAGTGACTAGAATAAGGACGACCCACAAGGATGGAGTGATGGGTATTATCCCTGTGGTGGATATTATTATCCCTCACGCGCTGCTACTCCATCTCTGGGAATATTTGTGTCAGAGAACTTGCATCTTACCTCACTAAATGTTGACAACCTCACGAGAGATAACATCAGTAACAACAACAACAACAACAACAACAACAACAACAACAACAACATTAATAATAATAATAATAATAATAATAATGATAATTAATAACGATAATAACAATAATAATGATAATAAAATGAAAAAACTAACTTAGTAATTTTTAAATATATGTTAAGTTAACGCCACATAACGCTCTCGCTACACACAGCGAGAGTCCGGGTTCGATCCCCAGCCAGAGTAGAAACATTGGCCGTGTTTCTTTACACCTGTTGTCTATGTTCCCCATCTGTAAAATGGGTACCTGGGTGTTAGTGGACTGGTGTGGGTCGCATCCTGGGACACTGACCTAATTTGCCAGAAATGCTGAACATAACAAGGGGCTTTCTATATAGTAGTATGTCATTGTTGTCAGCTATGGTCTGTATACCTTGTACATGTACTTGTAGTAAATAAAGATATTATTATTATTATTATTATTATTATTATTAATTGTAGCATTAACAATGGCAGGAGTGACTAGGTAACTGGTGGTGCGGATCACACTCTTACAAAGAGAGAGAGAGAGAGAAGAGGGGGGTTAGAGGAGGACAGGGGATAGGGGATACATAAAAAAAAAGGAGAGTAAGTGAAATGGGGCGTGTGAGGACCGTAGAGTATGAGAGGGTCTGGCCAAGGCTTTACGAGGGGTGAGCAGTCCTTTGTATGCCGAGTAGTCCACACGACTTATACGTCATGACGGTAAGTGTGTTCTGCAACACACCCGCCTTCCCCAACCCTCTCCAGCCCTCCCCAGACCTCCCAAGTACTCTCCAGTCCTCCCCGGCCCTCTCCACTCTTCCCCAACCTTCTTCAGTCTTCCCCAGCCTTCACTATTCCTCCTCAGCTCTCTCCACTCCTCCCCCGCCCTCTCCAGTCATCTCCAACCCTCTCCAGTCTTTCCCAGTCCTCCACAGCCTTCTCAAGTCCTCTTCAACTCTCCCCAGCTTTATCCAGTCTTCCCCAGCGTTTTCCAGTCTCCCCCAGCCCTCTCCTGTCCTCCCTAGCCCTCTCCAGTCCTCACCAGCTCTTTTCAGTCTTTCCCAGCCCTCTGCAGTCCTCACCAACCCTCTCCAATCTTCCTCAGACTTCTCCAGTCCTCTCCAGATTTTCCAGCTCTCTAAAGTCTTCCTCAGTCTTCCAAAACCATCCCCAACCCTCCTTAGACCTCATCAAGCCTCCCCATCTTACACAGGCCTCCCCAGTCTTATGTAAGGTTCTCTCTTCCCCCCAGGATGCCAGCCACAACAGTGGCCTAGCACCCACCACTGCACCTGCCAGGGATTGAACTTGAGTAATTCGATTGTAAGCTGAAGACGCAACCACTTAATAATTTATTAATACGTGAAGGTAAAAACACACGTTGCTAAGCAAGCTTTCACTCGGACAACGTTTCGCTCTGTGTAGTTTATTAACGCTCTACACAGAGCGAAATGTTTTCCCAATAAAAACTCTTACGTGTATGAGCTAGGCTCCTCCGAGAGATGGTAATTCCTAAGTGATAGTAACTCCATCTCTCCTGGAAGGAAACTTCTCAAAGTTGCTGAACTGATGAGCCCTGACTGGAATACTGGACGATATCCTCATTTTCCTACCCATGTCTCCCACCTCGAGCTGACACTTTGTGTCACCCCCATCGTGCGTGATGGAATATTACAGGAAAATATAATTCAAATTTGTTCCCACTGTAAATATCATATAGAACAGAGTAGCAACATACCGCTGATGTATTCAAATTTTTGTTTAATAAATGTAATGGAAACTGTTTTGGTTTATCTTCATTTGTTTCGTCAGAACGTTGTTTCAGAGTGAAAATGGTGAGGATGAGAGGTGTGGTGAGGTGTCCCGTAGTTCTGCTGGTAGCGCACTCATCTCACACACTGAAGTCCGTGGTTCGATTCCCGGTACGAGTGGAAACATTGGGGCGTATTTCCTCAAGACTCCTGTTGTCCCTGTTCACCTAGTAATAGGTAGGTACCTGGATGTTAGCAGACTGGTGTGGGTCGCATCCTGGGGACAAAATTAGCCTAAGTTGCCCGAAATGTTCTGCATAACCAGGGACTTTCTATGTGGAATGTCATGTCACCGCTATCAGCTATGTCTGCATAAGTTGCATCATGTGCTTGTAGAAATAAAGATTATTATTTTTAATATTATTATTATCCCAGCCACCTGAAGTACATAAGTGGTGGCGGTATAAGGAGACACCCCCCTCTCTACTCCGGATTAAACCCAGATATATTCAAAATTGAACCACCACAAACCAGTCAATGCAGTTTACATTATACCTTGTGGCGGCTGCGACACAATATATGTAGGTGAAACAGCAAGGAACCTCGAAACATATTTCAATGAACACATTAACGCATGTAGGAACGATAGCTTAAACAACGCCTGCGTACATAACCGGAATTCCACTAATCACCTCATGAAATTCAATGATGCCCGACTAGTGGTCAGAGAACCTAATTTCCGCAGACGAAAATGCCTTGAATCATCATTAATCGCTGTTTCTAACACAATTAAGCAAAATAAAGGCAGCTTCATCATCCCTGAAGTATTAACAAAAATCTTCCTCAAAACAATAAACCCTGCCATCACTTAGTCACTGCTGCTAATACTACACAAGAACATAACAGAGGAGGAACACTGAAACAGACCTCAAATTCAACCACTAACAGAAATATTTGTCTAACCTATTTTTATGCTACAGAAGTAATAGCTTTTGTAACCTTTTACTCATGTGCAAGTTGATTGTTCTACCATGTGTATTACTACTACTACAATTACTATTACTACTACTACTACTACTACCACTAGTATTGCACTTCACTCTAAGCCTATATATACCCTCTGTGTCCATGTATTGCTTGCAACGGCTTGATAAAACTCCTGGATAACGAAACGTTACCACAATAAAGTATCACATTAGTCGCACTTGTGTCATTTTAACTAACAGATATATGATCCAACAAAGCCGGTATTGTTATCCTTGTGCAGTAGTGAGCGCAAGTTGAGTCTCAGCCACTTGAAGTGAACCAAATCACTTGTGTAAGTGCAAAGTCTGACTCAAGTTTACACCTGCTCAGGACTGAGCACGAAGCCTTTTATTGTGAGTCAAAGGCGCTGCTACCATTGACCTAAGAATCATTTTTTTATCGAGTAATTAAAATGGTGGCGATGAGAGGTGTGGTGAGCGAGAGGCAACACCGTCTTGGCCACTTGAAGTGAAGCAAATCACCGTTGACAGTGATGGCGCCTCAGCCGCTGGTAAAAAATATACCTGTGTCAACACTCGTTACAAAGAAACACAGCGGCTCTGGTGGCTGTCACCTAGCCTCGGCTCTCCTTAAAATGTTCTTTCTTTACCCTGTCTTTCATTACATCCACAACGGGTAATTTTTAACGTCAATCTCCTGTGCTTTGTTGGTTCTCACGTCGCTATGATTTATTTTTTATACGGATCTCTTGGCTCCTTACAACTCTGAAAACTTTCCATATCGACTCCCCCCTCTCTCTCTCTCTCTCTTAATTCCAAAAGTATTTTGTATGTCATGATCATTACAATATTTTTTTTTGTTCAGAGTAGAGTTATTTGTAATATTCATTGTTATTATGCACATTACAATCATGTCCACCTCCTGGTGCGTTATTGTTTCTGGTTCCTAGTGCGTTACCCGCCATTCAGAAGTTCGACTCCTCACATTCCACTGTACTTCCTCAACAACACTGGTATGTCGCGTTGGTGGCAGACACAAAGATGTGTTGGTGATGCTGAGGGCAGTGAACATGGTGATGGTGAGGGCAGTGAACATGGTGATGGTGAGGGCAGTGAACACGGTGATGGTGAGGGCAGTGAACAAGGTGATGGTGAGGGCAGTGAACATAGTTGGTGATGCTGAGGGCAGTGAACATAGTTGGTGATGCTGAGGGCAGTGAACACGGTGATGGTGAGGGCAGTGAACACGGTGATGGTGAGGGCAGTGAACAAGGTGATGGTGAGGGCAGTGAACACGGTGATGGTGAGGGCAGTGAACACGGTGATGGTGAGGGCAGTGAACAAGGTGATGGTGAGGGCAGTGAACACGGTGATGGTGAGGGCAGTGAACAAGGTGATGATGAGGGCAGTGAACACGGTGATGGTGAGGGCAGTGAACAAGGTGATGGTGAGGGCAGTGAACATAGTTGGTGATGCTGAGGGCAGTGAACATGGTGATGGTGAGGGCAGTGAACACGGTGATGGTGAGGGCAGTGAACACGGTGATGGTGAGGGCAGTGAACAAGGTGATGATGAGGGCAGTGAACACGGTGATGGTGAGGGCAGTGAACAAGGTGGTGGTGAGGGCAGTGAACATAGTTGGTGATGCTGAGGGTAGTGAAAATAGTTGGTGATGCTGAGGGCAGTGAACACACAGTTGGTGATGCTGAGAGCAGTGAACATAGTTGGTGATGCTGAGGGCAGTGAACATGGTGATGCTGAGGGCAGTGAACATAGTTGATGATGCTGAGGACAGTGAACACACAGTTGGTGATGCTGAGAGCAGTGAACATAGTTGGTGATGCTGAGGGCAGTGAACATAGTTGATGCTGAGGGCAGTGAACACAGTTGATGATGCTGAGGGCAGTGAACATAGTTGATGATGCTGAGGACAGTGAACATAGTTGGTGATGCTAAGGACAGTGAACATAGTTGATGTTGAGGGCAGTGAACATAGTTGATGATGCTGAGGGCAGTGAACATAGTTGATGCTGAGGGCAGTGAACACAGTTGATGATGCTGAGGGCAGTGAACATAGTTGATGCTGAGGGCAGTGAACACAGTTGATGATGCTGAGGGCAGTGAACATAGTTGATGATGCTGAGGGCAGTGAACACAGTTGGTGATGCTGAGGGCAGTGAACACAGTTGATGATGCTGAGGGCAGTGAACATAGTTGATGATGCTGAGGACAGTGAACATAGTTGGTGATGCTAAGGACAGTGAACACAGTTGATGATGCTGAGGGCAGTGAAAATAGTTGGTGATGCTGAGGGCAGTGAACACAGTTGATGCTGAGGGTAGTGAAAATAGTTGGTGATGCTGAGGGCAGTGAACACACAGTTGGTGATGCTGAGATCAGTGAACATAGTTGGTGATGCTGAGGGCAGTGAACATAGTTGATGCTGAGGGCAGTGAACACAGTTGATGCTGAGGGTAGTGAAAATAGTTGGTGATGTTGAGGGCAGTGAACACACAGTTGGTGATGCTGAGAGCAGTGAACATAGTTGGTGATGCTGAGGGCAGTGAACATAGTTGATGCAGAGGGCAGTGAACACAGTTGATGATGCTGAGGGCAGTGAACATAGTTGATGATGCTGAGGACAGTGAACATAGTTGGTGATGCTGAGGGCAGTGAACATAGTTGATGTTGAGGGCAGTGAACATAGTTGATGCTGAGGGCAGTGAACACAGTTGATGATGCTGAGGGCAGTGAAAATAGTTGATGCTGAGGACAGTGAACATAGTTGATGCTGAGGGCAGTGAACATAGTTGATGCTGAGGGCAATGAACATAGTTGATGATGCTGAGGGCAGTGAACACAGTTGGTGATGCTGAGGATAGTGAACATAGTTGATGCTGAGGACAGTGAACATAGTTGATGCTGAGGGCAATGAACATAGTTGATGATGCTGAGGGCAGTGAACACAGTTGGTGATGCTGAGGATAGTGAACATAGTTGATGATGAGGGCAGTGAACATAGTTGGTGATGCTGAGGTCAGTGAACACAGTTGGTGATGCTGAGGTCAGTGAACACAGTTGGTGATGCTGAGGGCAGTGAACATAGTTGATACTGAGGGCAGTGAATACACAGTTGATGCTGAGGGCAGTGAATACAGTTGGTGATGTTGAGGGCAGTGAATACACAGTTGATGCTGAGGGCAGTGAACATAGTTGATACTGAGGGCAATGAATACACAGTTGGTGATGCTGAGGTCAGTGAATACACAGATGATGCTGAGGGCAGTGAATACAGTTGGTGATGCTGAGGGCAGTGAAAATAGTTGATACTGAGGGCAGTGAATACACAGCTGGTGATGCTGAGGGCAGTGAATACACAGCTGGTGATGCTGAGGGCAGTGAAGACAACTCACCAGCTTGATCAGCAGTATATAACTTACCAACCTCCTTCAGAGACGGAATCCCTTTCTTATATTATCTTCCAGTACTCAACAACTTCGACACTGCTGGCAATAACATTGATTCCAGTTAGAAAATAACAAATTATTGTCCCTTAATTAAATCTCAGTTGAGTTTCTGACCATTTTTAATTCTGTAGCTTCGAGTCATCAAAATAATTTATCCTAGTAAGATTACCAGTCTACATTTTCTAACATTTTTTGGGGTTATATTGTGCGTTACTAGCACATGTAAGTGCATATTGTTAACGTGTTATTGCAAAAAGCACTTAGGAATTACAATGTAAATGCTTAGATAGCGAGCTAATTTTAAATCCGATGAAATTTGAAAATGATAGCCGGCTTTGTCGACTAATTAGTATAATTCTATGAATATTATTTATAAATTTATTATTATTAAATAAAGACTTGGTATGTTTGATAGTTATATTATTTAAAACAGTCATATGTTAAAGTATGCTGAGGTGTGAAATGTGTCACAGAGGAAAATAACGAAAAAATCGTTACCAAAGACTTCATTAACAAATATTTGAATATTAAAAAATGTACATGCCAAGGCATTACTGCATCACAACTATAGCTGGTAATGATGGCCTTTAAGACCACACCTGGCCACCCAACACAGGCTAAGTGAACCACCCACAACAGTCTCCAGCTGACGCCATGACGGGAGACAGCTGCTCCTGCTGCCTCTCTCACATACACCAGATTTTTGCTGGTAGAAGGTAATGGGTGCAGTGTAGGGAGTGTGAGCAGTGATCACATGTTGTACAAGTGATGTTGGCTGTTTCTGGAATACGCCTAGTGAGTTTTTATGATGTTTTGTGTAGTTAATCTGAGGTACAACTGTAGCAGCGTTGTTCACGGGATTCAGTCTTATTTGTTGTACCAGCATAATGCTCCTTGGTATGTGTTAACGACCTGTAAGTGAAATATTAACGGTGTTTTAAACCACAAATAACATGGCCAGTAACCAAGTCTTTTTATCTTGCCTATAAGTTTTTAGTGATTTAATTACCATTAACCCGTTTCTTTGCCTTGTATAATCCTACGGGTTTAGTGCTTCCCCATAATAATAATAGTAATAATAATAATAATAATGATAATAATAATACTAATACCCAAGAGTAGACTCACTCAGCCTTGCTGTATTTTCACCTAACATCCTAGCACACCCATTGAGGTAATAATCCATGGCTTTATTTTTATATATATAATCTTATATTTTCAGTATTGTAATGAATTTTACGAAGATACAAAACGAGAGGTATTCGTTCATCAGATACGGGAGTAGCACAAGCCATTGCAATTAATTTCTATACAAATAATGCTTCACTCAGTGGGCTAAAATCAACCCACTTCCCAGCATTATTAATGACGCAAGTGTCCTCAACCCCCCCCCCCACACTGATGATGATGACGCAAGTATAGGATAACTTAAACGCCATATTGGGGAACTACGATCAAACGATTACAAATAGGACACGATCTACATGGATATATATATATATATATATATATATATATATATATATATATATATATATATATATATATATATATATATATATATATATATATATATATATATATATATATATATATATATATATATATATATATATATATATATATATATATGTATGTATGTATGTATGTATGTATATGTATGTATGTATATGTATGTATATACGGTACCTCTGAAAGGTCTGTCAGGTAGAGTAGTCGATTTACCATATCTTAATTGACTTACCTGTCCATCAGGTAGTTCGTAGACTTCACTTTCAACTTCAACACTCGCTCACTGGAACTGACCTCACCGGTACTTCCTCTCCTTCAACACTCGCTCACTTGAACTGACCTCACCGGTACTTCCTCTCCTTCAACACTCGCTCACTTGAACTGACCTCACCTGTACTTCCTCTCCTTCAACACTCGCTCACTTGAACTGACCTCACCGGTACTTCCTCTCCTTCAACACTCGCTCACTGGAACTGACCTCACCGGTACTTCCTCTCCTTCAACACTCGCTCACTTGAACTGACCTCACCGGTACTTCCTCTCCTTCAACACTCGCTCACTTGAACTGACCTCACCGGTACTTCCTCTCCTTCAACACTCGCTCTGACAGTTTTAACTAGCCTACTGCACCAATTTTTAAATTAATTTTGCACTCTTAACCTCCAGCTCTGGTATCACCTTCCTTACACATCACTGTGTCACCCATACAGATTTAGTGCTTGTTATTCATGATTAATAGTAATATGCTTATGTCTTCCAAGGTCTTGGATCAAGAGCCCTTCACCAGCCTCAAAGTACTATTCCTCTTTAACCCCTCAAGGGAGGTTCCTTGACGCTGGTGAGGGGCTCTTGATCTAGGGAATTGGAGCTGTGCTCCAATTCCCTGAATTGAGCCTGAATACCTTCCATCTTCCCCCCACAGACGCTGGATAATCACTACAGGTTTAGCGCTTCCCCATGATAATTTTTTTTTAACAAAGGAGTGGTGAAGTACTATATTTTGAGCCAGGACACATTAACACAGCCCTACAATCACCACCAGACACATTAACACAGTACTGCCACTGTGTTAAGTCTCCAGACACATCAACACAGTACTGCTACTGTGTTAAGTCTCCAGACACATTAACACAGTACTGCTACTGTGTTAAGTCTCCAGACACATTAACACAGTACTGCTACTGTGTTAAGTCTCCAGACACATTAACACAGTACTGCCACTGTATTAAGTCTCCAGACACATCAACACAGTACTGCTACTGTGTTAAGTCTCCAGACACATTAACACAGTACTGCTACTGTGTTAAGTCTCCAGACACATTAACACAGTACTGCTACTGTGTTAAGTCTCCAGACACATTAACACAGTACTGCCACTGTATTAAGTCTCCAGACACATCAACACAGTACTGCTACTGTGTTAAGTCTCCAGACACATTAACACAGTACTGCTACTGTGTTAAGTCTCCAGACACATCAACACAGTAAGACACAAGTGATTGCATCAAAATTTCATCTAAGACTCACCTGCTGATTCCGTATTATCGAGTTAAAAACTTAGCAGCTGCTCTAAGTGAATCATCGGCGGCGTCTCTTGTCACTTCGAGGCGTCAAAACTCTTACAAGATCCGCCAGATAATTGCAACTTGTTTTTACCCCCTACTGGTTTAGAGCTTTCTTGTGAGCATAATATAGTAAGAGAATTCTACATAGTTACTCGTCGAAATAACGGGAGGGAAAAAAATGCCTAGAATAAGAATTAGTATTTTAAAATTCACCGAAGTCAGGGAGGTCGAACTGGGAATGGGAAACACTCGAGTTTGATCCAGTGGGTAAAAGAGCTCCAGCCCCTTGGATTAAGATCCTTTCAGCCTTGAGGGGTCAGTAAAGGAGTATTATAAACAAGAGTAAGGTATACAGAAAGCAGATCCCCCGGAGATAATTCCCCGGCGCCTTTTTCTCACCTCTGTGAGCGGCCCAGCCGACGGCTGAAAAGTTCCCTTATTTAATTTATCCCCGACAAAATGAATTATTATCTGTAATTTGCCTGCATACGAAAGGTCGTTTTCCCTAATTGATTGGATTAAAAGTCAAGAGTTGTAAAAATAATTCGCCCCGACTCCCTTCATTTTTGGAATGGCAACGAGGTGGAAAATTTATGCTCAGGGGGGTGGATGAGGTAGCTTGGGGAGGAGAGGATAGAGGAGGATGGGGTGGCTTGGGGAGGAGAGGATAGAGAAGGATGGGGTGGCTTGGGGAGGAGAGGATAGAGAAGGATGGGGTGGCTTGGGGAGGAGAGGATAGAGAAGGATGGGGTGGCTTGGGGAGGAGAGGATAGAGGAGGATGAGGTAGCTTGGGGAGGAGAGGATAGAGGAGGATGGGGTGGCTTGGGGAGGAGAGGATAGAGAAGGATGGGGTAGCTTGGGGAGGAGAGGGGGGTAGGGGAGAGGGTATGGGAGGGGTGAAGACGGCAACATCCAGGGGGTGATGAATACCGCCTCATCTCCTCTGTTAGTCCCTCTACCTCGCGGTTACAATCTCATTTGCAATTTCTATCTTGCGTAAGATTATTTTTGAATGTGTTGTTCGTTTATGTTATACTTGTGTTTAGTGTTTATGTTAAACTTGTGTTTAGTGTGTTGTTATACTTGTGTTTAGTGTGTTGTTATACTTGTGTTTAGTGTGTTGTTATACTTGTGTTTAGTGTGTTGTTATACTTGTGTTTAGTGTGTTGTTATACTTGTGTGTGTTGTTATACTTTTGTGTGTGTTGTTATACTTGTGTTTAGTGTTTAGTGTGTTGTTATACTTGTGTTTAGTGTGTTGTTATACTTGTGTTTAGTGTGTTGTTATACTTGAGTTTAGTGTGTTGTTATACTTGTGTTTAGTGTGTTGTTATACTTGTGTTTAGTGTGTTGTTATACTTGTGTTTAGTGTGTTGTTATACTTGTGTTTAGTGTGTTGTTATACTTGTGTTTAGTGTGTTGTTATACTATGTTTAGTGTGTTGTTATACTTGTGTTTAGTGTATTGTTATACTTGTGTTTAGTGTGTTGTTATACTTGAGTTTAGTGTGTTGTTATACTATGTTTAGTGTGTTGTTATACTTGTGTTTAGTGTGTTGTTATACTTGAGTTTAGTGTGTTGTTATACTTGTGTTTAGTGTGTTGTTATACTTGAGTTTAGTGTGTTGTTATACTTGTGTTTAGTGTGTTGTTATACTTGTGTTTAGTGTGTTGTTATACTTGAGTTTAGTGTTGTTATACTTGTGTTTAGTGTGTTGTTATACTTGTGTTTAGTGTGTTGTTATACTATGTTTAGTGTGTTGTTATACTTGTGTTTAGTGTGTTGTTATACTTGTGTTTAGTGTGTTGTTATACTTGTGTTTAGTGTGTTGTTATACTATGTTTAGTGTGTTGTTATACTTGTGTTTAGTGTGTTGTTATACTTGTGTTTAGTGTGTTGTTATACTTGTGTTTAGTGTGTTGTTATACTTGTGTTTAGTGTGTTGTTATACTTGTGTTTAGTGTGTTGTTATACTTGTGTTTAGTGTGTTGTTATACTTGAGTTTAGTGTGTTGTTATACTTGTGTTTAGTGTGTTGTTATACCTGTTTAACGTGTTGTTCCTGGGTTATACTTATGTGTTGTTGTTTTATGTTATACATGTGTTTATTTAGGTTGCCTCGGTAGTTTATACCTGTGTGTAGTTAATGCGCTAACAGTTATATCCTATCGACTGCATGTCGGTAATTAAGGCAGCAAATCACCTCTTCACTAATATCAAATATAATTTAATCTCTAAGTTTGGGATTAAAATAAACTTTAAGTGAGATATCTCTCCATCACTACGGTGCACTATTGAGGTAGACATTATTATTATTATTATTATTATTATTATTATTATTATTATTATTATTATTATTATTATTATATTATTATTATTATTATTATTATTATTATTATTATTATTATTATTATTATTATTGGAAACTCCTGGAGTCAGTTAATCAGGTTTGATCCAGGAAAATGGAGGATATCTTTAATTCCTTGTATCAAGACCTCAGTTCCCTCCCGTGCAGGACCAACATGGACGAGTGCAGACAGACACATAATAATGGACAATTTATTCCCACATCGAAGTCGTCCGTCTTACTGTCACGTGATTAATACTGTTCTTTCTTCCTCTCTCATCCTTTCCCCCCTCCTCTCCCCTTTCCAACTTTCTTGCTCTTCTCACAACTCTTCTTCCTTTCTCACCCCTTTTCTTCCTCTCTCATCCGTCATCCTCTCTCACCCCTCTTCATCCTCTCTCGCCCTCCACTCTTCCTTCTCTCCCTAGTTTTTCTTCCTTTCATGTGGGAGGAATGTGAAGTTTACTTGATGCTGGGGAAAGGTTCTTAATCCAAAGAATTGGAGCTACCCTCGCCTTTGCTCTAATCTGTTAGAACATAAGAACGAAGGATCACTGTAGCAGGCTTATCGACCCATGCTAAGTAGGTCCAACTCATTCCCACACACCAACTCATGTACGCGTCCAACTTATATTTAAAGTTTCCCAAAGTTTTTGCCTCAGTGACGTTACCTGGATGTTTGTTCCACTCATCTACAACTCTGTTGCCAAACCAATACTTCCTTATGTACTTTCTAACTAAATTTCGCAAATGTAAATCCATTACTGCTAGTCCTGTCCTGGTTAGATATTTTCAACACGCTCTCTCTTTTTTTTTACACAGGGTTTGACAAGGTTAAGGATCCCTAGCTTTATTGACAAGCTATTTACAGGTTAAGGATTCCTAACTTTATTGGCAAGCTAAGAGCTGTTACCTACATCAGCTCATTTGAAAGCATTTTTATTGTTATGAGACATACAAGTAGGGAACAGGATGAAGTTGGAGCCATCTGTGGGCCAGCATTTTCATTTGATCAACTGACTTTATCTCGTTGACATCATTATGCTGTGCGAATGTGTTCCATGTTCTGGAGAAGGGTACAGGCAGAGTGAAGTTGCTGCTTTCTGCCCGTCTTGTGGCATAAAAGCTTGTTTCACGCTGTCCTCGAAGTGGATCCAAGTGTGGTACTTTGACAATATTGGCCTTGTACATAACAGTAAGGCCACCCACATCCCTCCTATGCTGAAGGCTCTGCTGAAATGACAGATCTATCCAGGATGGGTCCAGGCGAGAGATGAGACGTCTTGCTCTGTTCTCTACTCTGTCAAGCAGTCGCAAATGAGAGGGGGGGGAGGGCAGGCAAACCAAGAAAGTGGAGCATACTCAAGGTGTGAGCGTACTTGTGCCTCGTACAGAATCTTGCAACCCCTACTGTCAAGCAGATGCGAGATACAGCGAAGTGCTGTAAGCTTCCTGGCTGTCTTGTTTGCAAGATTTACAACATGGTTCTTCATGGTTAGTTTGGAGTCAAATTTCACCCCAAGAATATCAACTTCTTCTCCAGGTGCCAATACCCTCCCATTCATCCTTACTACTGCACCAGCATTACCATCATGGTGCCTAGAGACGATCATCATTTGCGTTTTCTCAGGTGCAAATGTTACTTGCCATCTATTTCCCCAAGCTGATATAGCTCTCAGCTGGTGATTGATGTAGCTTAGAGCAGCTGGCATTTCTTCTCTTGGATAAGTGAATGTCAGTGTACAGTCGTCTGCATATGCATGTGATTCTGGGATTAGTTGAAGAAGGTCGTTGAAGTAGAAATTCCATAACAATGGTCCCAGCAGGCTTCCTTGTGGAACACTTGCCCCAATAGGATGTCTTGCTGATTCCGTTCCATTGAGAGCTACACTTAGAGATCTACCTTGAAGGTAATCACTGAGGAGACATAGCGTAGAGCCTGCAATTCCCAGTGCTTGAAGTTTTGCTAAGAGGCCCTGGTGCCACACCCGGTCGAAAGCGCCAGCAATGTCCAGTGCTACCACACAGCTAACTTTGGATTCATCCAGTGACTGGTGCCACTTAGTGGAGAGGTTTAACAACAGATCAGCAGCAGAGTAACCTTTTTTGAAGCCATATTGACGATCACAAGGTAGTGAGTGATAGTCAAAAAACTCTGTCATATGTCTTGAGATTATTGTCTCAAGGGTCTTACCAGTGATTGACAGGAGTGACACTGGTCCGTAGTTGCTGATTTCTGCTCTGCTCTTCTTTTTGTGAACAGGGACTACATTTGCCTCTTTCCATAGAGAGGGCCATTTACACTCTCTCTCTCTCTCTCTCTCTCTCTCTCTCTCTCTCTATATATATATATATATATATATATATATATATATATATATATATATATAAAAGATGCAAGCTCGGTGTTTTCAGTTTATTTATTTTCGTAAGAAACGCTTCAAATATTTGGCCTTCGTCTTGTTTCTCTGTATATTTTTGATAGCATTTATGTCCATCATTTAATAAGAGACCAGAATTGAGCAGCATAATCTAAATGAGTTCTAACCAAACATATACAGATGAAGTAAAACCATAGGAGTTTTATTACTTTATTATTGGAATTCCTAGATCTTTGTAGCACTGACTTTGACTAAGCTCGACATTGTTGAACTTATAAGTGCCATAGTTATTTCCTTTTTCTAGGATTAGAACCTTACACTTGTCTGCACTGAACTGCATCTGCCACTTCTCCGACCACAACATCAACCTATCCAATGTCCACATCAGAAATTATTTGACGGCCTATAATAGTGTCGTCGGCAGACTCACGTTGATGTTTATTCCCTCATAAATGTTATTTATGTAGATTGTAAACATCAAAGGTCCCAACACTGACCCTTGTGCTACACCACTCGTAACGTGTCCTCATTTCAATTTCTCTTCATTAATGCAAACTCTCTGTTGCTTGTCAGTCAGTCATGTCTCGACCCAGGAGATAATTTCTTCTATTCCACGTACCGCTAGTTTCTAAATCAGTCTCCTGTGTGGAACTTGTCCATATACACATCGTATTCTTTACCATGATCTACCATCTTAAATGCCTAAGTAAAGAACCTTAGGAAATTCGTAAGACAAGACGACCCCTTCGTAAAACCATTCTGAGATTGATTGATCAAATTATTTCTTTCAAAGTGGCTTTGAATTATATCAGCAATTGTTGATTCCATCAACTTCATGAGGTTAAGTTGAAGATAAGGACCTATCTCCCTCATTGCAAATTGGTATCACAATAACCATTTTACATTTGGTACAATACCTGTTTGTAGTGATATGTTGAAGAAACTAGCTAAGGGTTTGCTAAGTCCCGCCTCATCTTCCCTTAGAACGCTTGACAACAGCTCATCAGGGCCCAGTATCTTGTTTTATTTCAATCTGTCTAGTTTGAAGACCATCTCACTAATGACTGTTATGCAAGATTTATTTTCGTCTTGACCGGTATAATTATTTATGTTACTGCATAATTTATTTTCGTTTTGACAGGTATAATTATTTATTTCTTGGTTTTCGTTTACATTCTCTTGTGTAAAAACAGAGAGGAAATAAATGTTGAAAAAGATACACAGTCCTTTGTCTCAAACAGTAAGTTGACCTGAGTTACAGTTAAGTGGACCTGTATTTTCCCAAATATCTAATTCTATATACGTGAAAGAAACCCTTGGGATTGTTCTGTGATTCCCTCGCAACCTTAAAAATTTCATATTCTCTTTTGGCTTTCCATATTCCTTTTTCGACTTTTCTTTTCAACTCCATATACAGTATTTTTCAGTAAGGTGACCCCTTGCCTCTTGATTCACCTGTAAATGCCTTTCTTTTCACCCAAGAAATGTTTGAATTTATTGTTTATCATTTAGGGTCATTCATGTTTATTCTAAATTCTCTATGAGGAATATATGCCTCTTGACTAGTTTATACAGTGTTTTTAAAAATGTCATATTAGCGACCATCACCTATCCTTCTTCCTCGCGATAATCCCTAATCAGGTTACCCAGTCTACACTTCTCAGGTAATCCATCGCGGGGGCGTTGACCCTCGAAACCCTCTCCAGGTAAACTCCAGGTAATATAACCTGCAGCGTGATAATAGCGGTTCTTAACTTTGTTATCGTTATTAAAATAATGCCACGAGATAATAAAACTAAGGTATTTATGAGCATTTTCTCCAAGTTCTTCATCAACCTCAAGATTATCGATCAGAGAATCGTTGTTTGCCATAACCAAGTCCAGGAGGTAATGTTTTCTAGTTGGTTCTGATACTAACTGTTACGAAAACGTAGTCCTGGACCATTCAAAAAAATCACTAGACTCTAGATTACCTGTCCATAAGCTCTGTAAGAAATAAAATTTCTTTTAGAACATGACTAAAGTTAAAATCTCCGATTAAAACTACATTTCCGGTTCTAGATGCATGAGCAGTTTCTTCCCAAAGTTTACTGTGGTCATTAATCGAGGCTTATGAGTCTGTAAATCACACCTAAGATTAGCATTTCATACCCTTCAAGAAACTGCAACCAAATAGTTTTGTGTTTGTCCCTTCCATCCTTACATCGTGTCCCAACCAGGAACTGACCATTGTTGTTGCTTAATTGTAAGAGCTCAGGGAGCATTATATACACTACTGGCGAAGCACAGTACTGAAATGAACGAGGTAGATTATTTAGTACTGTCATGTACAAAGAGATGATTACCCCATCATCAGGGTCTTCCATTATGTGAAAACGCTAAAAGCATAAGGGTCATAACGCTTGGGGAATAGAGGTGGGGGTGGCGAAAGAATCAGGTTTAATCCAAGGAGAGGATAGCTGTAAATTTTGGGTGATCAAAAGTCCTTTACCAGCAGTAAGACCCCTTTTGAAGGGAGAAATAAGAACAAAAATTACTTGAGAGAAAACGTGAGCCAAAGAATATTGAGGGAGACGTAAAGAATAAAGACGAATTAAAAGAAAAGGGCAGAAAGATGAGATAAATTATAGCAAGAAAGTGAGAAACAGATAAAGTTGCCAAAAGAATAAATTTTAACCAAAACTAAATAAAACATGAAACAAAGAAGGTAAGAAGAGCAAGTTCGAGAAAGTCAGTGAAGTTTAGTGAAATTCTTGATTATATATAAATAAATAAATAAATTATATATATATATATATATATATATATATATATATATATATATATATATATATATATATATATGTGTGTGTGTGTGTGTGTGTATGTATATTATATAATGGAAAGCGTTGAATCTATAGTGAGAAAAATTCTTGAGAAGTTTTGTCTTATATTTAAAATAGCACCCAAACTCGTCCCTCGCAAGGTTTCAGCCTTTCCTGGACACTGTAAGCAGCTGACACTTGAGTTAAATTAATAGACCCTGGAGGGGATTAGGTGTTTCAGCAGCGAGAGAGAGAGAGCCAGAGGGACGAGGCTGTGTGTGATGAATGGTGTGGTGACACCAGTGATGGCGGATCACAATAACTTAAACTAACACTATATTTCTCCCGCCCTATAGTTTAATATTATTATTGCTAAGGCAGTCCTGAAATATTCGTGGAAAATCTATTAGTATCTTAGGTATAAGTGGTGTGTGATTATATTATATTATATATCATATATATATATATATATATATATATATATATATATATATATATATATATATATATATATATATATATATATATATATATATATATATATATATATATATATATATATATATATATATATATATATATATATATATATATATATATATATATATATATATATATATATATTACCCGGGTATCAGGTTATATAACGACAAGGCAAATGACAAGCACAATGCAAGCACAACAAATGATCCCCCATCTTGCAAAACCTGAGTGACAATCCCCGGCCAAGTACCACATAGCACGAAACACCAATTACATTTCTCGTCACGCATCTCATAATATCATCGGGTAAATTACATTGGGCCGAGTGGATTGTATTCAGTGTTGCCAGCTTCCTCGTCTCTGTGTATCTTTCCTCTGCTTCTGTTATAACCCCGAGCATTCTTCCATTTACACCTTGAGGCCAGTTCTCTTGCGACCCTTAAGCACCTTTAAGTAAAGAGAATTAGCGAGAGACAATTGAGAATAAAATAGGAATAAGAAGTTACATGAAGGGTGGGGAATAAGAGGAGGAGGTCTGTGCGCGGGAGTGGCAACAGGGATTGCATCGTCCATTTGTCAAGGGCCGTTCCCGAGGTTGTCAAGGGCCGTTCCGGGAATGATTGGCTGGTGGGCGGCGCCATATGCAGATGTGATGGCCAGCAGTAACGATGTGGACTCTACAACTGACCTCCAGCTAATTCACTATCACCCCCTGGACGTAGCAGACAGCACGGGGCCTCTGGTGTGATGGCAGCACGGGGCCTTTAGTGTGATGGCAGCACGGGGCCTCTGGTGTGATGGTAACACGGGGCCTCTGGTGTCATGGTAGCACTGGGCCTCTGGTGTCATGGTAGTACGGGGCCTCGGGTGATGGCAGCACAGGGCCTCTGGTATCATCGTAGCACGGGGCCTCTGGTGTCATGGTAGTACAGGGCCTCGGGTGATGGCAGCACAGGGCCTTTAGTCATGGCAGGACGGGGCCTCTGGTGTCATGGTAGCACGGGGCCTCTGGTGCGATGGTAACACGGGGCCTCTGGTGTGATGGTAACACGGGGCCTCTGGTGTCATGGTAGCACGGCCTCTGGTGTCATGGTAGTACGGGGCCTCAGGTGTGATGGTAACACGGGGCCTCTGGTGTCATGGTAGCTCTGGGCCTCTGGTGTCATGGTAGCACTGGGCCTCTGGTGTCATGTTAGTACGGGGCCTCTGGTGATGGCAGCACAGGGCCTCAGTCATGGCAGCACGGGGCCTCTGGTGTCATGGTAGCATGGGGCCTCTGGAGTGATAGCAGCACGGGGCCTCTGGTGTGATGATAGTACGGGGCCTCTGGTGATGGCAACACAGGGCTTCTGGTGTGATGGTAACACGGCGCCTCTGGTGTGATGGTAGCACGGGGCCTCTGGTGATGGCAGCACAGGGCCTTTAGTATGATGACAGCACAGGGCCTATATTATGATGGCAGTACAGGCCCTCTGGTGTGAAGGCAGCACAAAGCTTCTAGTGTGATGGCAGTACAAGGGCATCTAGTGTGATGGCAGCACGTGGCCTCTAGGGATGGCAGCACAAGGGCATCTAGTGTGATGGCAACACAGGGGCCTATAGTATGATGGTAGCACAGGCCCTCTGGTGATGGCAGCACAAGTTCTCTAGCGTGATGGCATCATGGGGCCTCTAGTGATGGCATCACAGGGTCTCTAGTGATGGCATCACAGGGCCTCTAGTGATGGCATCACAGGGCCACTAGTGATGGCAGCGCAGGGCCTCTAGTGATGGTAGCACAGGGCCTCTAGTGATGGCAGCACGGGGCCTCTAGTGATAGCAGAGAAGTTAGCATAAGCCTCACTGCCATCTCCCTTGTATATAGAAGTATATCTAATGCATATATATATTAAGCCTGTTTGTTCAAGTAGTGAGAGCACTGCCCTGGTAGTTTTAGTACTGTATTATTTCCATTTTCACGAGTCGAGCAAGTTACGGTGCTCGACCGAACTTGGGTGATTGGCCCACCTCCGTCAACATCAGTCTTCACTCTGATACTGTTCTCTATCGACTGAGGATCGGAAACACATCTTACCCATAGCATCCTGTTTGCAAATGTTCCTGCCCCCTCCATGAGAATCAGAAACAAGTAGTAAATCACAGACATGCAGACCTGAAAAAGACTATTAAAACGACGTTTCACTTCAGCCAAGAATGATTCTTGGGAAGAACGTTCCACCGAACAAATCTGCCCCGACTTCCTACTCATTTCTGCAACCCTGTGGTTATTTTGATACATACATACATTATATATATATATATATATATATATATATATATATATATATATATATATATATATATATATATATATATATATATATATATATATATATATATATATATATATATATATATATATGTGCCGAATATGTAAATCTGGTCAATTAGCAAGAACTCATTTAAAATTAAGTCCTTTCTGAAATTTTCTCTTATACGTTTAAAGATATATTTTTTTCATTAATGTTAATGTAAAAAATTTTTAATTGTGCACTAAAAGAATCTTAGAAAACTTACCTAACCTTATTATAACAAGCGCAATTTATTTTAGCCTAACCCAGCTAAATATATTTTAGATTTGTTTACAGTAATTTGATACTAAACAAACACAGTGAAATATATTATTTTCGTTAGGTTCAGAATGATTTTGGCGAAATTATTGCATACACAAATTTTCGCTTGTCTTATATGGCAAGATGAGCGTTGCTATTTAAGCCAAGATCGCAAGTTCTGCCCATTCGGCACGACATATATATATATATATATATATATATATATATATATATATATATATATATATATATATATATATATATATATATATATATATATATATATATATATATATATATATATATATATATATATATATATATATATATATATATATATATATATATATATATATATATATATATATATATATATATATATATATATATATATATATATATATATGTATATATATATATATATATATATATATATATATATATATATATATATATATATATATATATATATATATATATATATATATATATATACTCCACCTCACAGCCCTCCCTCACCAAAGTCTGTACTCCACCTCACAGCCCTCCCTCCCTCTGTACTCCACCTCACAGCCCTCCCTCCCTCTGTACTCCACCTCACAGCCCTCCCTCCCTCTGTACTCCACCTCACAGCCCTCCCTCCCTCTGTACTCCACCTCACAGCCCTCCCTCCCTCTGTACTCCACCTCACAGCCCTCCCTCCCTCTGTACTCCACCTCACAGCCCTCCCTCCCTCTGTACTCCACCTCACAGCCCTCCCTCCCTCTGTACTCCACCTCACAGCCCTCCCTCCCTCTGTACTCCACCTCACAGCCCTCCCTCACTGTACTCCACCTCACAGCCCTCCCTCCCTCTGTACTCCACCTCACAGCCCTCCCTCCCTCTGTACTCCACCTCACAGCCCTCCCTCACTGTACTCCACCTCACAGCCCTCCCTCCCTCTGTACTCCACCTCACAGCCCTCCCTCCCTCTGTACTCCACCTCACAGCCCTCCCTCCCTCCTCTGTACTCCACCTCACAGCCCTCCCTCCCTCTGTACTCCACCTCACAGCCCTCCCTCCCTCTGTACCTCACAGTACTCCACCTCACAGCCCTCCCTCCCTCGGTACTCCACCTCACAGCCCTCCCTCCCTCCCTCGGTACTCCACCTCACAGCCCTCCCTCCCTCGGTACTCCACCTCACAGCCTTCCCTCGGTACTCCACCTCACAGCCCTCCCTCCCTTCCTCTGTACTCCACCTCACAGCCCTCCCTCCCTCTGTACTCCACCTCACAGCCCTCCCTTCCTCTGTACTCCACCTCACAGCCCTCCCTCACTCTGTACACCACCTCACAGCCCTCCCTCCCTCTGTACTCCACCTCACAGCCCTCCCTCCCTCTGTACTCCACCTCACAGCCCTCCCTCACTCTGTACTCCACCTCACAGCCCTCCCTCCCTCTGTACTCCACCTCACAGCCCTCCCTCCCTCTGTACTCCACCTCACAGCCCTCCCTCCCTCGGTACTCCACCTCACAGCCCTCCCTCGGTACTTCACCTCACAGCCCTCCCTCCCTCCCTCGGTACTCCACCTCACAGCCCTCCCTCCCTCGGTACTCCACCTCACAGCCTTCCCTCGGTACTCCACCTCACAGCCCTCCCTCCCTTCCTCTGTACTCCACCTCACAGCCCTCCCTCCCTCGGTACTCCACCTCACAGCCCTCCCTCCCTCGGTACTCCACCTTACAGCCCTCCCTCCCTCGATACTCCACCTCACAGCCCTCCCTCCCTCGGTACTCCACCTCACAGCCCTCCCTCCCTCGGTACTCCACCTCACAGCCCTCCCTCCGTCCCTCGGTACTCCACCTCACAGCCCTCCCTCCCTCGGTACTCCACCTCACAACCCTCCCTCCCTCGGTACTCCACCTCACAGCCCTCCCTCCTTCCCTCGGTACTCCACCTCACAGCCCTCCCTCCCTCGGTACTCCACCTCACAGCCCTCCCTCCCTCGGTACTCCACCTTACAGCCCGCCCTCCCTCGATACTCCACCTCACAGCCCTCCCTCCCTCGGTACTCCACCTTACAGCCCGCCCTCCCTCGATACTCCACCTCGCAACCCTCCCTCCCTCGGTACTCCACCTCGCAACCCTCCCTCCCTCGGTACTCCACCTCACTGGCACTCCACCTCACAGCCCTCCCTCCCTCGGTACTCCACCGCACTAACACTCCCACAGCCCTCCCTTTCTCGGTACTCCACCTCACTGGCACTCCCACAGCCCTCGGTACTCCACCTCACTGGCACTCCCACAGCCCTCGGTACTCCACCTCACTGGCACTCCCACAGCCCTCGGTACTCCACCGCACTGACACTCCCACAGCCCTCGGTATTCCACCTCACTGGCACTCCCACAGCCCTCCCTCCCTCGGTACTCCACCTCACTGGCACTTCCACAACCCTCCCTCCCTCAGTATTCCACCTCACTGGCTCTCCCACAGCCCTCTCTCCCTCGGTACTCCACCTCACTGGCACTCCCACAACCCTCCCTCCCTCGGTATTCCACCTCACTGGCACTCCCACAGCCCTCCCTCCCTCGGTACCCCACCTCACTGGCACTCCCACAGCCCTCCCTCGGTACTCCACCTCACTGGCACTCCAACTGCCCTCCCTCCCTCGGTACTCCACCTCACTGGCACTCCCACAGCCCTCCCTCCCTCGGTACTCCACCTCACTGACTCCCACAGCCCTCCCTCCCTCGGTACTCCACTTCACTAGCACTCCCACAGCTCTCCCTCCCTCGGTACTCCACCTCACTGGCACTCCCACAGCCCTCCGTTGGTGCTCCACTTCACTGGCACTCCCTCGCACAGCCCTCTCTCCCTCGCTACTGTACTGACACTCCCTCAGTACTCCACGTCACTGGCACTCCATCCCTCTGTACTCCACTGCACTGCCACGCCCACGGTCCCCCTCCCTGTGTTGCCTCCAGTTCCTCCCATTAACATCCCACAGAAGGAAGCAATAAATAGACCTTCCGTCTCTCAGCACCGACCATCCTCATTCCTCCATCATACTCTCTGGTAGCCGTGTTTTATTCGTCAGGGAAAATAAGTACGCGTTATCTTGGTCAGATAATGACCTGCTAAGTATCTCTTTTTACTCTTCTATTAATTGATATCTATTCTTTTAAAACTACAATTTCAATATTATTCAACTTTTAATTATAATTAACATTATTCAGCTGTATAATTTTACTGCATTTAACTCGGGTTCTATCATTAACTTCCCAGTAAGTTTTGATTTTCTTTTTACTGTTAAAGACTGTGAACTCTGTGAAGGCTCTTCTTCCTTTTGATAATAATAATAATAATAATAATAATAATAGTAATAATTAATAATAATAATAATAATAATAATAATAATAATAATAATAATAATAATAATAATAATAATAATAATAATAATAATAATAATAATAATAATAATAATAATGTGAAGGCATTTGATCTACTGACTTAATTACCCTCCTCCCCTGATCAAACCTGAGGACCTGAGGACCCCAATGGAAATAAGTCACTGTCTGACTTTTTTGGGTTATCCTAGGTTCTCTACACATATGTTGCTATGTATGATAATTCTATGTAACTGTATTTGTGTATACCTGAATGAACTTACTTACTTACTTACTTACTTACTTATTCCCCAGATAATGTATGACGCCGAAGGATCTGATGCTCGCCATAATTATAAAATAATAACAACAATAATAATAATAGATGGTAGTATTATTATTGAGAGGAACAAGGATGGATGATTTAGGACAGGCAGGTGGGTGGGCAGACTCAGTGTTTACACTGGAAGGTAAGTGTCCACGTTAGAGTATGTAGGAGAGAAGGAGGGTTTATTTCCCCAGCAAAAATAGGGTTTAACAGTAACGTGTGATGTCACCATGATTGTTTAACATATACAACTAGTTGAGGTTGTTTATGAAATGTTGGGGAGACGTGTGGAGTTAAAAGATAACCAATCTTATACAGAGTGGAAGGTAGTACAAGTGTTCAACACTGGGAGATTCTGAGGATGAGTTGCAAAGACTGGTGAAGGAATTGAGGAGGGTACGTACAAGGAGGGAATTTAAAGCAAACTTAGAAAATAGCAAGGTAATGAGATTAAGAGATATACAGAACGACCAAAAAGGCACTATACATGACTGGAACAATACACATAACCCGCACATAGAAGAGAGAATCTTTCTTAAGCTTCTCTCTTCTATGTGAGGGAGCCAGTACCGGCTCCCTCACCTTCGTTTGTTATTGTGACTTGTAAATGGTCCAAATCGGACCGAAACGTCATCATAAGCTTCTTTCTGCTATGTGCAGGTTATTTGTGAATTGTGTAAGAAATGTGTAGGTAATGAAAGCTTGGGCATCACATTAGAGGGCTAGAATATAGAGGAAGTAAGCTTGACTACAGATGGGCTTCTGAAAGAAGCGGAGGACCATAAAATAGACGAGATCAAGGTAGATGAAAATCGTAATAACACGACTAAACAAACCAAGGAACGGGTGGGATTAGAACCCATGGCGAGTGAGTCGTAAAACTCCAGGCCAGTGCGTAAGCCACTGGGCCAACTGGCTACAATAAAATACATCCAACTAGGTATATTTATACGCCATAGGGAAGTTAGCACGGGCAAACCTCCCTATAATGTATAGATACCAACACTTTTATATGGGTGGGAGGCTGGAGGCAGTTGCGCATTTTACGTAGGGAATTCAGAGCTTAGAAATTGATGAATGAATTTACCCGCAGGTATAATTCGAACTGAAGAGGGTTTCTCTAGGTGTTTTGGACATTTAGAGAGTATAGAGCAGAATAAGATGAAGAGGATGCATAAATCTAGGGTAGAAGGAGGAGGGGTCGTCCTAGGAACGGATGGAGGGAGGAGTGATAGAGGCTTGAGCATCCAGCAGGCTTGCGTGAGTGTAATAGATCGGAGTAGAGACAAATGGTCTTATGGCTTGACGTGCTGTTGGAGTGTGAGCAAAGTAACATTGATGAAGGGATTCAGGGAAATCTGTTATCCAGACCAAAGTCATGAAAGTGGGACGTATAGTTCCTGTACTCTGAGGTAAAGGGTTGGGGAGAGGGGGGAATGTTGCAGTTCAGAGGGTTATTTGAATTGTGATGTTAGCACATTTCTGGCAAGACAGATATTGAATAAGTGATTGTGAATGTATTTCTTTTTTTGTGTCACCTTACCTCGGTGAGAGACTGCCGGTGTTTAAAAAATAATAATAATTATTATTATGCTTTACTGAGTGATGGTCAACACTGCAGAATTAATAACTAATCAACATAATGTTATTACAAAGATATTATACATGCGTTGTGTTGCGTTATTACTGCACATTAAACTTAACGTGTTTGATTGTTATTAGAGTGACTCTGATTTTGTTATTGTTATTGTGTGATTCAGTTTCGTTATTATGGGAGAAAGAAGTGTTCCCATGTCAGTCTTGAGTATGGTGGTTCATCAGTATATATAGGACTCGTCTGTAGACAGTAAATCATGACTTGTACTCTTTGATTACTAATACACTATGAGTAACACATGGTTATAATTATAACTATATTTTTTTTAAAGGGGTGGAGGGGTAAGCCAGCAGAAGGCCTCGGCCAGATGACCAAAAGCTCCAGCTGTGGGTCGTCATATGGCTAAGACCCGCGTCAGGGAACACTTGTCCTGTTTCTTAGTAAACCTTACCTAACCTAACCTAACCTAACCTAACCTAACCTAATCTAACCTAACCTAATCTAACCTTACCTTACCTAACCTAACCTAACCTAACCTAACCTAACCTAACCTAACCCTAACAAACCCTTTTTAACTAACCTAACCTAACCTAACCAAACCCTAACTAACCTAATTCCTAACCTAATGCCTAACCCTAACCAAACTTTTTACCTACCTTACCTAAACCTAATATACCCTAGCTACCTAACATAACCTAACCTAACTATACCTAATAACTTATTTAACCTATACCTAACCATGTTTAACCTAAGTAAGTTCCTAAGTTAAGCTATTTTCTAGCAAAACTAGGTTTAACCTTATTCCTAATGTTAACATATACAACCTAGTCTAATTTTTTGTTGGACTTACTTAAATAACCTAATCTTAACCCAGAGCTAATAGTACAATGTAACCTGGGAGATTCCTAATGTTGAAGACTGGTAGCTAACTAAGCCTAACTACAAGAGAATTTAGCTAACTTAAAATAGCAATAATAAGTAAGATAGAACGCCCAAAAGCCAACCTGGAACAATCCCTAACCGACATAACTGAACTTCTTAACCTTTCTTGAGACCTACGGCTCACACCCCTTTTGTTAGGACTGCTAACTGGTCAAATCGGACTAAACTCTCTTCTTCTTCTACTGCAGGTTATTTAACTGTGCTAAGAAATGGTAATAGGGCTAGGCATGCTTAGAGGGCCAATAGAGGAAGTAACTTGACTCAATGTCTACCTAACGCTGAGGACCTAACTAGACGGAAAATAGATAAAATCATACCTAACCTGTAAACCCAAAACCAGACTGGATTAGAACCTGGCTGAGTCTAAACTCCAGGCCTGTAACCCTGGGCCAACTGGCCAATAAAACCTCAACCTAGTCTATCTTATACGCCTAAAGTTAGCACGGCTAACTAACCTAACTGTATGTACCAACACTTAATGCTAGCTAGATGGCTTCTTGTAGACAGACTATGTTTTTTCCAACTAATCTGAACTAAATTCTAGTTACTTTAGCAACTTAGACAAACTAACTTAACTAACCTAAGCTAATCGTCCTAGACATGGCTAAGACTTAATCCTGGCCTAGACTAATCCTAATTTTAACCAATGTCTAGGCTAACCTGTTGAGACAAACTAACACTTGATGAAGACTAACAACTACCAACCAACAGCCATGCCAGGGACTAATCTAACCTTTAACTATTTGCTTCAAGTATTGAAGATGTAGCCTTTCGCAGAACTGCATAAGGATTTGTGTTCTTCTTAGCCACAACTAGCTTGGCTGCTGTATATTAACTAATTAATTGCTTTACTAGAGTCAACCTCAAAATACTAACTAATTATTACAAAATTATAAGCGTTGTTTTTAACTAATTAACCTTAACGTGTTTACTTGATAACCTAGCACTAGTATCTTCTTTTTAAACCATTCAACCTAACCTAACCTTACCTGTTTACTAACTACCTACCTCTGATACAACTAACCTAGCTAACCTAGATAACCTTATAACTATTTTTAAGCTGGAGGGGTACAACTGGCCATGCCAACTCCAGCTAATGCTAAACCCCACTAGTTAAAACTCTTTCTTTTTTGACCTAACTAACCTAACCTAACCTAACTCTATTTTAACCTAACCTAACTAACCTATGCTAATCTAACCTATCCTAACCTAACCTAGCCTAACTTTCAACCTAACTACTTACTAACCTAACCTAACAACTAACCAACTCAACAACTAACCTTAACCTAACCTAACTAACTACCTAACCTAACCTAACCTAACCTATCTTTAACCTAACCTAACCTAACCTAACCTAACCTTACCTAACCTAACCTAATGTAACCTTACCTAACTAACTCTAACCTAACCTAACTAATCCTAACTCTACACCTTTCCTGATACCTTGGCTCGTACTTAGTTTGTCAACACAACCCTGTTATCTCTGATAGGAACTTCAAATTCTAACTTCCTTCTAATTAACTCATCTTAACTAACTCTAACCTACTAATTCTTTTAACTAACTCCTCTTGACTAACTAACTATTCAATACTTTTGTAACTTTACATCCTAACTCTAACAAATTACTAACCTAACCTAATAATCTTCTAACTAACTAATCTAACTAACTAATGCTATACTACTTCCTAAATCTAACCAACTTAACCTTAACTTTACTTCTAACCTTATTACTTTACTTAATCTTCTAACTCATTTTCTCCTAACTAATTTCTTACTAACTCCTAACTAATCTACCTAACCTAACTACCCTAACTAACCTATCTAACTTAACTTACCTAACCAAACCCTTAATCTTATAACCCTAACTTACTAACTAACTAACCTTTTTAACAACTTACCTAACCTACTTAACCTAACATTATTCCTAATCTAACTTAATCCTTCACTAACCTAACACCCTAACTATCTAACTCTAACCTTACTAAACCTTCTTCCTAACCTAACCTAACCTCCTCTAACCATTAACCAACCTAACACAGCCTTAACTTAACCTACTTTCTCCCTAACTCTAACTCTTACCTAATACTTAACTCCTAACTAATCTAACCTAACCACCTAACCCATCCTAATCTAACTAACCTCACCAAACCTCACCTCAACTTCCTAACCTAACCTCAACTACTCCTTCATAACTTCCCCAACCTAACCTAACCTAACCTAACTATTAACCTAACCTTAACCTACTAACCTAACCATCCTAACTACGTAACCTTTAACCTAACCTTCAAACAACCTAACTTAACCTACCACTAACCTAATAACTCTTCCTTCTAACTTCTAACCTCCAACCTATCAACCCCTAACCTAACTAACTTTAACTACCTTCCTAACCTAACCATCCTATACCTAACCTCCTAACTTCCTTCCTAACCTATGCCTATCTCTTCATTCCTCCTCATTACCTACCTAACCTTCTAACCTACTTACCTCAACCCAACTAACCTCCTAACCTAACCTAACCTCACTACCTAACCTAACCTAACCATCCTAACCCAACCTAACCTATCCTAACCTCAACCAAACCCTTTAACCTAACCTTACCTAACCTAACCTTACCTAACCTAACCTAACCTAACCTTACTCTCCTAACCTTCTAACCTCCTATCCTAACCTACCCTACTCTGGCCTAGCTGGCCTTCAACCATGTTACTACGTGTGCTGCCTGGCAGCCACCTAACACTATCTCTGCTGCCTTACAATCTCTCTACCTCTTCTCTCCTCAATTCCCTTTCCTTCCAAACTTCCTCCTTTTCTCCCTCACTTACTCCTCCTTCCAAACTTCCCCTCCTTTCCTCCCCTCACTTACTCTCTCCTTCAAACTTCTCCCTCACTTCTCCTACCTTCAACTTCTCCTCAACTTCTCCTTCCTACTACCTCCTACAATTTTCTCCTACCTTCTACTCCTCACTTTCCTCCTCCTCACATTACCTCTTCCTCTCCACTTCCTCCCCTCAACTTTCTCTTCAACCCTAACCTCCCCTTACTCCTCCTTCTAACTTCTCCCTACTTCTTTCCTCTCCCTCACATTACTCTCTCCTTCAAACTTCTCCCTCACTTTCCTCCCCCTCACATTACTCTCTCCTTCAAACTTCTCCCTCACTTTCCTCTCCCTCACATTACTCTCTCCTTCAAACTTCTCCCTCACTTTCCTCCCCCTCACATTACTCTCTCCTTCAAACTTCTCCCTCACTTTCCTCCCCCTCACATTACTCTCTCCTTCAAACTTCTCCCTCACTTTCCTCCCCCTCACATTACTCTCTCCTTCAAACTTCCTCACCTTTCCTCCTCCTCACATACCCCTCTCCTTTCAAACTTCCTCACTCCTTCCTCCCTCACTTTTCTTCCTTAACCTCCTACTTTCCCTCCTCACATACCTCTCCTCAACCTCATCCTCTACCCCTCCACATTACTCTCTCCTTCAACTTCTCACTGCCTCCTACCTAACATTACTCTCCTTCAAACTTCTCCTCCTCCTCCCTCAATTACTCCTTCAACTTCTCCTAAATTTCCTCCTCACATTACTCCTCAACTTCTCCCTCACTTCCCCTCCTCACTTTACCTCTCCTTCAAACCTCCCCTTTCCCTCCTCACAACCTCCCCTTCAACTTCTCCCTCACTTCCTCCTCACATTACTCTCCTTCCCATAACTCTCTCCCTCTACCTCCTCCTACTACCTTCTCCTAACCTCCTCATTTTCCTCCCTCACATTACCTCCCTCAACCTCAATACTTGCTCTTCCCTCACTTTACCTCTCTTCCTTCTCCTCTACTTTCTTCCCCACATTTATCTGCTTAAATCTCCCTCACTTCTCCCTCCCTCACTTACTCTCTCCTTCAAACTTCTCCCTCACTTTCCTCCCCCTCACATTACTCTCTCCTTCAAACTTCTCCCTCACTTTCCTCCCCCTCACATTACTCTCTCCTTCAAACTTCTCCCTCACTTTCCTCCCCCTCACATTACTCTCTCCTTCAAACTTCTCCCTCACTTTCCTCCCCCTCACATTACTCTCTCCTTCAAACTTCTCCCTCACTTCCTCCTCACATTCCCTTCTCTCCTTCAAACTTCCCCCTCACTTTCCTCCCCTCACATTCTTCCCCTCAAACCTCCTCACTTTCCCCCTCTCTTTACTCTCTCCTTCAAACTACTCCTCCTTTCCTCCCCCTCACATTACTCCCTCCTTCAAACTTCTCCCCTTCCTCTCCCTCACATGACTCTCTCCTTCAAACTTCTCCCTCACTTCCCCCTCTCTTTACCTCCTCCTTCTCCTCACTACCCTCCTCCTCACATACTCTCCTTAAACTTCTCCCTCACTTTCCTCCCCCTCACATTACTCTCCTCAAATTTCTCCTCACATACCTCCTCCCTCACTTTACTCTCCCTTTCCTTCTCCCTCCTCTTCCCCTCACTTTACTCCCCCTTTCAATACCCCTCCTCTCCCTCCTACATTCTCTCCCCAAACTTCTCCTCTCCCTCCCTCATTACTCTCTCCTTCACAACTCCTCCCTCACTCCTCCCCTCCATTACCCCTCCCTCAACCTCCTCACATACCTCCTCCCTCACTACCTCCCTCCTCACATACTCCCTCCCTCACTACCTCCTCCCTCCATACTCCCTCCTCACAACCCCTCCCTCCTCCCTCTCCCTCCCATACTCTCCTTCACCTCCCTCACATCCTCCCCCTCACATACCCTCCCTCACATACTCCCTCCCTTATACCTCCTCCCTCACATACCTCTCCTCAACCTCCCTCCATTCCTCCCCCTCAATCCCTCCTCACATACCTCTCCCTCACATACTCCTCCTCATACCTCCTCCCTTCAAACCTCCCTCACATACCTCCCCCTCACATACCCCTCCCTCATACTTCTCCCTCACTTCCCCTCCTCACATCCCTCCTCCTACATACTCCCTCCCTCACATACCTCCTCCCTCACCCTCTCCTCACATACCTCCTCCCTCACTATTCCTCCCCTCACATACCTCTCCTCACATACCCCTCCCTCACATTTCCTCTCCCTCACTTTACTCCTCCTTCAAACTACCCTCTCACATATCCTCCCCTCCTCACATACCTCCTCCTCACAACTCTCCCTCACATTCCTCCTCCCTCACATACCTCCCTCCCACTCCCCTCACTACCTCCTCTCCCTCCTCATACCTCTCCTTCAATACTCTCCCTCCCTCCATACCTCCTCACATACTCCCCTCCTCACAACCTCTCCCTCACATACCCCTCCTCCACATACCTCCTCCTAACTCACTCCCTCCTCCTCCCCTCCATTGCCTCTCCTACATACCCCTCCTCACTCCTCCTCCTACCCCTCACATACTCCCTCCTCACATACCCCTCCTCCATCCCCTCCTTTCTCTCTCCTACATACCTCTCCTCACATCCTCCCCTCATCCTCCTCTCCAACCTCCTCACATCCTCCTCACTACTCCTCTCCTCACATACCCCCCCCTCCATTCCTCCCCCTCACTTACTCTCCCTCACATACCCCCTCCCTCACATACCTCCTCCCTCACATACCTCTCCTACCTTCTCCCTCACTCCCCTCCCCTCACTTTACTCCTCCTCACATGCCCCTCACTCTCCCTCCTCCCTCACATACCTCTCTCCTCTCACTACCCCCCCCTCACATACCTCTCCTACATACCCCTCCTCACATACTCCCCTCCATTACTCTCTCCCTCACATACTTCTCCTCACATACCTCCCCTCACATACCTCTCCCTACATACTTCCTCCCTCCCTTTCCCCTCCTCACATACTCCCCCCTCACATACTCCCTCCCTCACTTCCTCCCCCTCACATACTCCTCCTTAAAACTCCCTCACATTTCCTCCCCCTCAATACTCTCCTCAATACCTCCCTCCCTCTCCTCCCCCTCACTTTAGCTCTCCTCTCATACTTCTCCTCACATTTCCCCCCTCACATACCTCTCCTCAACTTCTCTCCTCATACCTCCTCCTCACTACCTCCTCCTCACATACTCTCCCTCAACTTTCTCCTCCCCTCACATACTCCTCCTCACATACCCTCTCTCCCTCACATCCCCCCCTCCATACCTCCTCCTCCATCCCCTACACCCTCCTCACATCCTCCTCCTCCATACCTCTCACTCCTCACATACCCTCCTCCTTACCCCCCCCTCACATACTCTCTCCTACATCACTCCTCTCTCACATCCTCCTCCCCTCACATACCCTCCTCACATACCTCCTCCCTCATACCTCCTCCCTCACATACCTCTCCACATACCCCCTCCTCACATTCCTCCCCTCACTACTCTCCTCACATACTTCTCCTCTCCTTCCTCCCCTCACATACCTCTCCTCCCTCACATACCTCCCTCACTCCTCCCTCACATACCTCCCTCACTTCTCCCTCACATACCTCCTCCCTCCATACCCCTCCTCACATACCTCCTCACTCCCCCTCCCTCCATACCCTCCTACATACCCTCCTCACTCTCTCCTCCCCCTCATTACCCTCCTACATACCCCTCCCTCCATACCCTCCTCACATTACCCCTCCCTCACAACCCCTCTCCTCTCTCCATACCCCCTCACATTCCCTCCTACAACCCTCCTCACATCCTCCCCTCACATACCCTCCCTCACCTACCCTCACCCCTCCCCCTCACATACCTCCTCCTTCACATACCCCTCCTCCATCCCCCCCCTCACATACTCCTCCTCACAACCTCCCCCCTCCTTACCCCCTCCTCATTACCCCTCCCTCATACCTTCTCCTCACTTCCCCTCCTCACTCCTCCCTCCTCACTCCCCCCTCTCATTACTCCTCCTCACCTCCCTCACTTCCTCCTCACTTTACCCTCCTCACATCCCTCCTCACTCCTCCCCCCTCACATACCCCTCCCTCAAAACCTCCTCCCTCCACTCCTCCTCACATACCTCTCTCCTCACATACCCCTCCCTCCCTCCCCTCTCTCCTCACATACCCCTCCTCTACCTCCCTCCTTCCTCACTTCACTCACAATTCCTAAAACAATTCTCTTTCCTCATCATTCAAACTCTCCTTTCCTCTCCACCACCCTCTCTCCTGCCCCCTCCTCCCTCCCCCACCCTCTCTCCTACACCTCCCCCTTCTCCCTGCCCCCCACCCCTCTCCCTGCACTCCCTCTCTCTCCTGCCACCCACCCTCTCTCCTTCCCCACCCTCTCCCTGCCACCACCTCTCTCCCTGCCACCACCCTCTCTCCCTGCCACCCACCCCTCTCCTCCACCCACCCTCCCCTGCCACCCACCCCTCCTCACCACCCCTCTCCTGCCACCCACCCTCTCTCTCCTGCCACCCCCCTCCTCCCCTGCACCCACCCTCCTCCTGCCACTCCACCCTCCCCTCCCACCCACCCCTCTCCTCCACCACCACCTCTCCTCCTCCACCCCCCTCTCTCCCTGCCACCACCCCTCCCTCCACCCACCCCTCTCCCTGCCACCCACCCCTCTCTCCCTGCCACCCACCCCTCTCCCTGCCACCCACCCCTCTCTCCCTGCCACCCACCCCTCTCTCCCTGCCACCCACCCCTCTCCCTGCCACCCACCCCTCTCTCCCTGCCACCCACCCCTCTCCCTGCCACCCACCCCTCTCCCTGCCACCCACCCCTCTCTCCCTGCCACCCACCCCTCTCCCTGCCACCCACCCCTCTCCCTGCCACCCACCCCTCTCTCCCTGCCACCCACCCCTCTCCCTGCCACCCACCCCTCTCCCTGCCACCCACCCCTCTCTCCCTGCCACCCACCCCTCTCCCTGCCACCCACCCCTCTCCCTGCCACCCACCCCTCTCTCCCTGCCACCCACCCCTCTCCCCTGCCACCCACCCCTCTCTCCCTGCCACCCACCCCTCTCTCCCTGCCACCCACCCCTCTCCCCTGCCACCCACCCCTCTCTCCCTGCCACCCACCCCTCTCTCCCTGCCACCCACCCCTCTCCCTGCCACCCACCCCTCTCCCTGCCACCCACCCCTCTCTCCCTGCCACCCACCCCTCTCCCTGCCACCCACCCCTCTCTCCCTGCCACCCACCCCTCTCCCTGCCACCCACCCCTCTCTCCCTGCCACCCACCCCTCTCCCTGCCACCCACCCCTCTCTCCCTGCCACCCACCCCTCTCCCTGCCACCCACCCCTCTCCCTGCCACCCACCCCTCTCTCCCTGCCACCCACCCCTCTCTCCCTGCCACCCACCCCTCTCTCCCTGCCACCCACCCCTCTCTCCCTGCCACCCACCCCTCTCTCCCTGCCACCCACCCCTCTCTCCCTGCCACCCACCCCTCTCTCCCTGCCACCCACCCCTCTCTCCCTGCCACCCACCCCTCTCTCCCTGCCACCCACCCCTCTCTCCCTGCCACCCACCCCTCTCTCCCTGCCACCCACCCCTCTCTCCCTGCCACCCACCCCTCTCTCCCTGCCACCCACCCCTCTCTCCCTGCCACCCACCCCTCTCTCCCTGCCACCCACCCCTCTCTCCCTGCCACCCACCCTTCTCTCCCTGCCACCACCCCTCTCTCCCTGCCACCCCCCCTCTCTCCCTGCCACCCACCCCTTTCCCTGCCACCAACCCCTCTCTCCCTGCCACCCACCCTTCTCTCCCTGCCACCAACCCCTCTCTCCCTGCCACCCACCCCTCTCTCCCTGCCACCCACCCTTCTCTCCCTGCCACCAACCCCTCTCTCCCTGCCACCCACCCTTCTCTCCCTGCCACCAATCCCTCTCTCCCTGCCACCCACCCTTCTCTCCCTGCCACCAACCCCTCTCTCCCTGCCACCAACCCCTCTCTCCCTGCCACCCACTCTTCTCTCCCTGCCACCCACCTCTCTCTCCTTGCCACCCACCCCTCTCTCCCTGCCACCCGCCCCTCTCTCCCTGCCACACACCCCTCTCTCTCTCCCTGCCACCCACCCCTCTCTCCCTGCCACCCACTCCTCACTGCTACCTACCCCTCTCTCCCTGCAACCTACCTCTCTCTCCCTGCCACCCACCCCTCTCTCCCTGCCACCCACCCCTCCCTGCTACCCACCCCTCTCTCCCTGCAACCTACCTCTTTCTCCCTGCCACCCACCCCTCTCTCCCTGCCACCCACCCCACTCACCCTGCCACCCACCCCTCTCTCCCTGCCACTCATCTCTCTCTCCCTGCCACCCACCCTTCTCTCCTTGCCACCCACCTCTCTCTCCCTGCCACCCACCCCTCTGTCCCTGCCACCCACCTCTCTCCCTGCCACCCACCCCTCTCTTTTTGCCACCCACCCCTCTCTCCCTGCAACCCACCCCTCTCTCCCTGCCACCCACCCCTCTCTCCCTGCCACCCATCCCTCATTTCCCTGCCACCCACCCCTCTCTCCCTGCCACCCACCCCTCTAACCTGCCACCCACCCCTCTCTCCCTGCCGCCCACCCCTCTCCCCCTGCCACCCACCCTTCTCTCCGTGCCACCCACCCCTCTCTCCCTGCCACCCACGCTTCTCCCTGCCACCCACCTCTCTCTTCCTGCCACCCACCCCTCTCTCCCTGCCATCCACTCCTCTCTCCCTGCCACCCACCCCTCTCTCCCTGCCACCCACCCTTCTCTCTCTCCCTGCCACCCAACCCTCTCTCTCTCTCTCTGCCACCCACCCCTCTCTCCCTGCCACCCACGCTTCTCTCCCTGCCACCCCCTCTCTCTTCCTGCCACCCACCCCTCTCTCCATGCCACCCACCCCTCTCTCCCTGCCATCCACTCCTCCCTGCCACCCACTCCTCTCTCCCTGCCACCCACCCTTCTCTCTCTCCCTGCCACCCACCCCTCTCTCCCTGCCACCCACCCCTCTCTCTCTCCCTGCCACCCACCCCTCTCTTCCTGCCACCCACCCCTCTCTCCCTTTCACTCATCCCTCTCTCCCTGCCACCCATCCCTCTCCCCCTGCCACCCATCCCTATCTCCCTGCCACTCCTCTCTCCCTGCCACTCATCCCTCTCTCCCTGCCACCCATCCCTCTCCCCCTGTCACCCATCCCTCTCTTCCTGCAACCCACCACTTTCTCCCTGCCACCCACCTCTCTCTCCCTGCCACCCACCCCTCTCTCTTTCCCTTCCACCCACCTCTCTCTGCCACCCACCTCTCTCTGCCACCCACCTCTCCCTACCACCCACCCCTCTCTCCCTGCCACCCACCCCTCTCCCTCTCTTCCTGTCACCCACCCCTCTCGTTGTCTCCCTGCCACCCACCCCTCTCCCTCTCTCCCTGCCACCCACCCCTTTCCCTCTCTCCCTACCACCCACCCCTCTCCCTGTCACCCACCTTTTTCTCCCTGCCTCCCACCCCTCTCTCTTTGTCTCTCTGCCACCCCCCCTCTCTCTCTCCCTGCTTTCCCTCTTATCATCTGCCACCCATCTCTCTCTTCCTGCCATCCGACCCCTCTCTCCCTGCTACCCATCCCTCTCTCTCTCCCTGCCACTCATCCCTCTCACCCTGCCACCCATCTCTCCCTGCCATCCGACCCCTCTCTCCCTGCTACCCATCCCTCTCTCTCTCCCTGTCACTCATCCCTCTCACCCTGTCACCACCCATCCCTCTCCCTGGTAAACACACTTCTCTCTCCCACCCGACCCCTCTCACTCTCCCTGCCACACACCCTTCCCTCTCCCCCCCTAGTTCACCGGCAGTGCACTTTGCCATAATTAGTGAGTAGAATTTTTCCCCATCGCTGTAATCCTTTGTAAAACTGGCTGAAAAGAGGGCAGCAAACAGAGCAGTGAGCCCACCCAAGCGAGCCCATAATGCAACCTAATTTGGTGGAGGACTGTGTGTATACACTCGCGCTCTAACGAGCCCCACCAGCGACGCCCACCACTTTAATCAGCTCTAATCTAGGCGAGTCCTTCCAGACTAAATTACTTCTGTGAAAAAGACAGAGTAAATATTTGTCACTTGTGTATACTTCTGCCTCTTTGAATTGGGATTTTTTTTTTCCGCCGTATCCAAATCGGCAGGCACAACGCGTGAATGAGCCCCCCTCCCCCCCCCCAAGAAGACTCCAACACGATCCCTCCTTCAGTCCTACTCCCTTCCATCCTACCCTTCCCTTCTACACCTCATTCCTTCTTCACCCCCTCCCTTTCCTTCTCCATCTACTCACCCCCTTTTCAATCTCCCCCCCCCCCTTCACTGCCTTCTCAATCTCTCTCGTATTAAAGTGAACATTTCGCCTTTAAATATCCTAATCAAGTGGCAGGGTCGGGCGAGGACCTCGCAGACTGCGAGTGTCGCAGCTTTGATGAAATTAATAACAGAAACTGGGCCTCCCGGGGAGCCCTCAAAGCACTCTTCTCGTCTTACAATTTTAAACACATTTTGTTATTTTTCCGTTTTTTTTTTATAAGCATTGACTCACCAAATCGTAATGATAGGATTTTAAACTATTCGCAGACGAGTGGATGGCGCACTGGCTTGGTAGTTTTAAGACTGGCTTACAATGATTTTAAACCCAACTCCAGTGACTGTGTCTATGTTATGCAGGCTACTGCATTGTGATTGATTGATTTGCAGTTTTTGGAATATAAAATAAGGTACTTATAACATGGAAAAGAGCTCCACAAACCTCAGTGTTGGCGCGGTCCACAGTTATCAAAAGTCATAGATTATATTATTGATGCAATGTCCGCCTTGCAAGACGTCTTCTGCAGCCATAGTACAGACCTGTGGCATCACCTTCTCCAGGTATGGTAATTCGTATAAGATTTTTTTTTAAACTGAAGTGTAAGATGCAGAATGTGGATGATGTTTTGTGCTTATTACCCACAAATAGATATTTAATTAGTGTGGCTTTAATTAACCAAGAAATTTACTGTTAAGTTTGAACAGAATAAATCATCGCCACGTTTACATGTTTCAGTTTTAAAAAATCAGGAATTTCAGTTGAAAATATACAAAAACTCGACCATTATCTATTTCTATTAACACTATTATTCGTCACTTCATGACAAAGAATATTCGCTGTACAGTGTCGTGATTGACTCCTTACACAGATGTCAAAAAGCTGTTCTTAGATTTACCAGTCATCCATATGCTGCAACAGTTATTTGGTTGATGTGCACCTCAGGGGATATTCTCGGTAGGATACTCACCCCAAGGTCCTCCTTGAGTGAGATTTACAGCCTTTGCTCCAGAGCCTGTAATATGTTTGCGGTCTGTGTCCTTCCCCAAGCTTCATAACTTTGCACTTCGTGGGGTTAAACTCCAGGAGTCATTTGTCCCACCAGGCCTGTAGCCGTCCAGATCCATATGTAGCCTTTCGTCGTTCTTGTCCGCTTGTATCCTCACTATTTTCACGTCGTCTGCGAACAGGGAGACCTCTGAATCTATCCCCGCTGTCATGAATGAAACAGTACCGGCTCTAGGACAGCCTTGTGTAATCCCTCTTGTCACATTCACTCATTGCGATACCTCGTCACAGACCATCACTCATCGTTGTTTCCTTCCTGTCAGGTATGCCATGATCCAGTGTAATGCTTTTCCTACTATTCCTACCTGCTCCTCTAGCCTTTGTACTAGTCTCTTGTGCGGTACTGTGTCAAAAGCCTTCTTACAGTCCAAGAAAATGCAGTCTGTGAATCCCTCTCCTGTCTTTTACCTTGTCGTAGAACTCCAGTAGGTGTGTGACTCAGGATTTTTCCATACCTAAAGCCATGCTGGTTGTCATGAATGAACCCACTTCTGTCTAGGTGCTCTACCACTCTTTTGACAATTTCCATAACTATACATACTATTCATGTCAATGACATTGGTCTGTAATATAAAGCTGCCTGTCTGTCTCCCTTCTTAAAAATTGAGACTACATTTACTGTCACACCTCTGGCAGTTGCCCTGCTTCAATAGACTTGTTGAGGATTACTGCTAGCGCCACACAGTGCTTCTACTCCCTTTCTCAGGACCCATGGAGAGATTATCTGGTCCCACTCCTTCGAGGTATCTACCTCATAAGGCAGTTTATTCACCTCCTTGCTGGTAGTGTGTAGTGTGTCCAACACTTGCTGGTGCTCTCTCTCGCCTCGGATTACTGGACGCTTTTGTCTCTGAGAATGCCTCCCTAAATCTCATGCTGAGCTCTTCACAGACTGCCTGGTCATTCCTTATGAGCTCCCCACCTTCTTTAGACTGATTACCTGCTCTCTGACTTTTGTCTTCCTTCTGATGTATCTATATAACAGCTTTCAGTTGGATTTGGCTTTTAATGTTATGTCATTTTCAAATTGCCTTTGAACCTTCCTTCTTATTGCAACTCATTTCTGGCTCTTCGGTTCAGTTCCTTGTTTTCCTGAGTTCTTTGACTTCTATACTTTTTCCATGCTTTAGCACACTTGACTCTGGCGTCTCAACACCTCTGGGTAAACCATGGGCTCACTCTGGTCTTCCCATTGTTTCTATTGCGCCTGGGTACGAACTTCACCTCTGAAGCACTTGACTTGTACTCGTTGGAACACAGGAGAGAGAGATATATCATAATCTACACTTGGAAAATCCTGGAAGGAATGGTCCCGAATCTGTACACAGAAATCACTCCCTACGAAAGTAAAAGACTGGGCAGGCGATGCAAAATACCCTCAATTAAAAGTAGGGGCGCCATTGGTACACTAAGAGAAAACACTGTAAGTGTCCGGGGCCCAAGACTGTTCAACAGCCTCCCATCAAACATAAGGGGAATTACCAATAAACCCCTGGCTGCCTTCAAGAGAGAGCTGTACAGATACCTAAAGTCAGTGCCGGATCAGCTGGGCTGTGGTTCGTACGTTGGACTGCGTGCGGCCAGCAGTAACAGCCTGGTTGATCAGGCCCTGATCCACCGGGAGGCCTGGTAGTGGACCGGGCCGCGGGGGCGTTGATCCCCGGAATAACCTCCAGGTAGACTCCCTGCACTTTTTGACCACATACTCCATTTCATTAACTGTCATTCCTTCTAGTTCCCTCTGGTGTGTGTGTGTGTGTGCGTACTCACCTAGAGTCACAGCTCCTGGCCCCACTTCTTCACTGGTCGCTACTAGGTCACTCTTCCTGCTCCATGAGCTTTATCATACCTCTTCTTAAAGCTATGTATGGCTCCTGCCTCCACTACATCACTTCCCAGATTGTTCCACTTCCTGACAACTCTGTGACTGAAGAAATACTTCCTAACATCCCTGTGATTCATGTGAGTGTTTAACTTCCAACTGTGTCCCTTTGTTGCTGTGTCCCATCTCTGGAACATCCTGTCTCTGTCCACCTTGTCAATTCTTCTTAGCATTTTATGTCGTTATCATGTCCCCCCTATCTCTCCTGTCCTCCAGTGCCGTCAGGTCGATTTCCCTTAACCTCTTCTCGTAGGACATACCTCTTAGCTCCGGGACTAATCTTGTTGCAAATCCTTACATTTTCTCTAATTTCCTTACAAGCTTGGCTAGATGTGGGTTCCAGACTGGTGCCGCATACTCCAATATGGGCCTAACGTACACACTGTACAGGGTCCTGAACCATTCCTTATTAAGATGACGTAGTAATGCTATTCTTAGGTTTGCTAGTCGCCAATATGCTGCAGCAGTTATTTGGTTGATGTTAGTTACCATTTTGTCCTAGGCACATGTATATGCGCGCGCGCGCGGGTGTGTGTGTGTGTGTGTAGTACTAGCGATCGATAACATGCTACAACTGTATAAACAAGTGTTTGCAGCCCAGAATAACCCAACGAAATTCGTGTGTTATCGGGGACTCGGTCTTATTTCCATTGTAGCCCTTTCCTCATCTTTCCCCAGGATGCGGCCCACAACAGTCGACTAACACATAGGTACCTACCTACTGATAGGTGAATAGGAGAAGCAGTCGTATAAAAACATGTCAAATATTTCACCCGTGCCGGTAAGCGATCCCATGTCCTTCCGTGTGAGAGCTGAGAACGCTTTCAACTGAGCTACTAGAAGCTTAAATGCCATTTCTAAAATGATCTACGGGAATTTTGGATATTCTTTGGGAAACGACTCCAGGAACACTCCGTAAATGTTGGCAGTCAGGGTGAGTGTGTCCTAAAAATTAGTGACGAAACTAAGAAGAAATGCTGAGGCCACAATGGAAACAGTGCTGTCAGTGTTCAAGCAATCATAGCCAGTGAGACAACCAGTCATAGCCAGTGAGACAACCAGTCATAGCCAGTGAGACAACCAGTCATAGCCAGTGAAACAACCAGTCATAGCCAGTGACACAACCAGTCATAGCCAGTGAAACAACCAGTCATAGCCAGTGAGACAACCAGTCATAGCCAGTGAAACAACCAGTCAAAGCCAGTGAGACAACCAGTCATAGCCAGTGAGACAACCAGTCAAAGCCAGTGAGACAACCAGTCAAAGCCAGTGAGACAACCAGTCAAAGCCAGTGAGACAACCAGTCAAAGCCAAAGCCAGTGAGACAACCAAACTGGCGGTGTTAAAAATACACGAGGAATAATGTAACATAAGTAACTGAGTCAACATTCGCCGATGTCTTGGTCTAAGGTTAGACTTAAACAGTCATTAAATCACCAGCCTCACGATATCATTATCTGTTTTCTGGAAGTCAAATTAAATAATACCCTCTGGCATCCACGTGAATAAATAAATCACTAGAATAAAAACAACAGTATAACTAATTGGCTAAGGTGAACAAACTAGTAAAAAAGAGATTACCCTCGTAATAAACAAGTAATGAAAACTCACTGATGTAAGTTTAGCTCCGTATTTAAAAAAAGATATAGAATCTTAAAGGGAAAATAAATGCGTATAGTGTTCAACTAATTATTGTAGGCGGAAGGGACGGTAGATGATTTTACAGCCGGTCAAGTAACCCTCAGCCAACCTGTCCAACGCTACCCGTGTAGTGTAATACACGACACTATCACAGTCGGCCTGGAAAAAAACTCAATACCACATAAAGAAGGGAGTAAAGCGCTAGCCAAACATTACAGGTCAGTAGTAGCCCTAACATCCTGAGTCTTCTAAAGGGTGATGAGACGCCAAATTACAAATTTTATGGGACAGCACAACCTGCACAACTCAAGCTACCATGGACTGAGAGCGGGAATATATCATGTTTATCACAACTATAAAGAATGAAAGAATTTCAGAGGCGTTGGAAGAAAACCAAAACGCAGATGTATAATAGACAGATTTTGCTAGATTATGGGGTGATTGCACGCAGACTGAGAAGGATAGACATAACAGGGAGACTAGGCAACTGGATAGTCCCTCAGCCTGGAATCGATGTGTTCAGTCTATCACTCTTGTAGAAAGTACAGCATATGGCCGGAGAAGTGACTTATACACTGTGATCCCGCCTCCTCCTGCTTCGACTCACTGACTACAGTATATAAGCCACGTCTACGGCTATATGCTGTACTTTCTACAAGACTGATGGACTGAACACATCGACTCCAGGCTGAGGGACTGATTACCTCAAACTCCTCCTCTCCTTACCTGTTTCTGCTTTGTATTTGACTGATGGAGCCACTGTGTGGCGAAATGTTTCCTTGATAAAGATTCTCATATGTTGCATAAGTGTCTCTCTCACTCTTCAAGTAGTGAGCAGAACAAAATTCAGCATTAGCAATGTAGGAAGCTCAGTACCCCAAGACACAGTCCTGGCACCCTTACTGTTTCTTATCATTATAACAGACACAGATAAAAAAAAAGCACTCGCCAGTTTTGTATCATCATTTACAGATATCAAAATGGCAAGATAACTACAAGAAGTCTTTCAGAGAGCAATGGAGAACAGTATGACTTTCACTGGTGAGAAATTCCAACTCCTTCGACATGGAAGGAATTAAGAACTCAAAGGGACACTATAAAACACAAGATCAGCAAATAGAATTAAATAAACATGTGAAAGACCTGGGTGTAATAATGTTAGCTGACCTTTCTTTTAAGGAACACAATAAGACAAATGTCACGAGAGCCAGGTAAATAACGGGGTGGATAATGACGGCACCGTTCAGGGAAGGCGAGATATCAGAGCTGGAATAGGTATAGAGATCATTTACTGTTCGCATAACATCAGTAAAGCATTTAAAATGATGGGATCGCCCGAAAGTACTAAACACGTGTACTCGCTGTAGTGGAGTAAACATGTATTTAGGGCCAACAGCAATATCTTAGTTGACTAGACAGGCATCAGACAAGCCTGGTCCAGGGCTGAGCTCCGGAAGTTACAAAAATATCCTCAAAACATCAAAGATATAATGTACGGTATATGTCATGTTAATACAATTCCAGATTCTTATAATATATATATATATATATATATATATATATATATATATATATATATATATATATATATATATATATATATATATATATATATATTTATATATATATATATATATATTATATTATATATATATATATATATATATATATATATATATATATATATATATATATATGTATATATATATATATATATATATATGTATATATATATATATATATATATATATATATATATATATATATATTATATATATATATATATATATATATATATATATATATATATATATATATATATATATATTATATATATATATATATATATATATATATATATATATATATATATATTATATATATATATATATATATATATATATATATATATATATATATATATATATATATATATATATATATATATATATATATATATATATATAGTATAATAAAATCTGGCGTCGTACCCCCGTTAATTCACTGGGTGCTGAGAGTAATCAACTGCCTCACTGCTCGGCCACTGAGTGCTTTGATAAGTTCTGCTGAACTTTCTTCCCACGGCAATTTTATCGCTATTTTTGGACAGTTCTCTTTTTTTCGACAGTTTAAAACTTTTACTGGAAGAGCAGATATCTGACCAGCAGGATGGACTGTGGTTTTAACTCTTGATACTATTGAACTGTTAGACGAACCAAGCTTGACTGTATGAGAGAGAGAGAGACGGAGAGAGAGAGAGAGAGAGAGAGAGAGAGAGAGAGAGAGAGAGAGAGAGAGAGAGAGAGAGAGAGAGAGAGAGAGAGAGAGAGTGAGAAAGAGAGAGAGAGAGAGGGAGAGCAAAAATAGGTCTGGCCAGCACAAAGTGAGAGAGGCGGATGTAACATTTGGTAAATTGTCGGGAACGCTCACCCCGGGCTGCTCTGTTTACCTTGCAACACAGACCTATCCCACAAACCCCCCTTGCATCCCCATATTTTTATTGCTTGCTTGTCACCCCTTATAACTCGCCATTAATAGGTAAATCAGTCCTGATGTTACAGGCAGTTTCTTTCTGTTTCTCCTCATTCCCTGAAAAGAGTCATACGTCTCTTCCATTAAGCGTTGAAACCCATTAGATGACAAGTGTGTTGGGTGAGGGTTAGGCCCGTCTGTCCACCATTGCCAACCTACAGCGGATGAAATGAGTATATACTGTCCAAACTCAACTAAACTAATTAATCGAAATGACTGGCCGTAATGCCATTTAATCTGAGCCATTGTACTGCCATAATGGAAAAAAGCCAGGGAAAATTTTCTCTTGGGCAAGAGATATACGCACATGCGCGCGGGCGCATGCACACACACACACACACACACACACACACACACACACACACACACACACACACACACACACACACACACACACACACACACACACACACACACACACACACACACACACACACACACACACATGGATTGTATTTTCTTGGACTGCAAGAAGGCGTTTGACACAGTTCCACACAAGAGATTGGTGCAAAAACTGGAGGACCAAGCAGGGATAACAGGGAAGGCACTACAATGGATCAGGGAATACTTGTCAGGAAGACAGCAGCGAGTCATGGTACGTGGCGAGGTGTCAGAGTGGGCACCTGTGACCAGCGGGGTCCCACAGGGGTCAGTCTTAGGACCAGTGCTGTTTCTGGCATTTGTGAACGACATGACGGAAGGAATAGACTCCGAAGTGTCCCTGTTTGCAGATGACGTGAAGTTGATGAGAAGAATTCATTCGATCGAAGACCAGGCAGAACTACAAAGGAATCTGAACAGGCTGCAGACCTGATCCAGCAATTGGCTCCTGGAGTTCAACCGCACCAAGTGCAAAGTCATGAAGATTGGGGAAGGGCAAAGAAGGCCGCAGACGCAATACAGTCTAGGGGGCCAGAGACTACAAACCTCACTCAAGGAAAAAGATCTTGGGGTGAGTATAACACCAAGCACATCTCCTGAAGCGCACATCAACCAAATAACTGCTGCAGCATATGGGCGCCTAGCAAACCTCAGAACAGCATTCCGACATCTTAATAAGGAGTCGTTCAGGACCCTGTACACCGTGTACGTTAGGCCCATATTGGAGTATGCGGCACCAGTTTGGAACCCACACCTAGCCAAGCACGTAAAGAAACTAGAGAAAGTGCAAAGGTTTGCAACAAGACTAGTCCCAGAGCTAAGAGGTATGTCCTACGAGGAGAGGTTAAGGGAAATCAACCTGACGGCACTGGAGGACAGGAGAGATAGGGGGGACATGATAACGACATACAAAATACTGAGAGGAATTAACAAGGTGGACAAAGACAGGATGTTCCAGAGATGGGACACAACAACAAGGGGACACAGTTGGAAGTTGAAGACACAGATGAATCACAGGGATGTTAGGAAGTATTTCTTCAGCCACAGAGTAGTCAGTAAGTGGAATAGTTTGGGAAGCGATGTAGAGGAGGCAGGATCCATACATAGCTTTAAGCAGAGGTATGATAAAGCTCACGGCTCAGGGAGAGTGACCTAGTAGCGATCAGTGAAGAGGCGGGGCCAGGAGCTCGGACTCGACCCCTGCAACCTCAACTAGGTGAGTACACACACACACACACACACACACACACACACACACCATAAACACATTACCGCTCACAGGCACTTTAAAAATGGCGCTGGTTATAACCGATCATATTTTGTATTCCAATTGGCATATTTGAAAAGCATACTTGTGCAAATGAAAGCTAATTGTGGCATGCAGTTTTTTTTCCCATGTCAGGGTATTTTATCATTGGCTGAACGTTGCTGTCGCTTCACAAATATTGACACTCACCGAATTTTTGACAAGGCTAACTTTATATCTAACCTTAATGGTAAAAATAGCGATCTATAATTTTTACCGATACAGTTAATTAACAATGGTTAAATTATGAAGTAAAAGCAGAGTTTGTAGGCATGCGTATTTAACCTGACAGTTTTATTAACCCGATGTTAATGTTTTATTGGGAAACTTTGATGATAATAATAGTTTGCTAGTAATTATCCTCGTAATAGTGTGCTAGTAATTATCCTCGTAATAGTTTACTAGTAATTATCCTCGTAATAGTTTACTAGTAATTATCCTCGTAATAGTTTACTAGTAATTATCCTCGTAATAGTTTGCTAGTAATTATCCTCGTAATAGTTTGCTAGTAATAATCCTCGTAATAGTTTGCTAGTAATTATCCTCGTAATAGTTTGCTAGTAATTATCCTCGTAATAGTTTCCTAGTAATTATCCTTGTAACAGTTTGCTAGTAATTATCCTCGTAATAATTTGCTAGCAATTATCCTTGTAATACTTTGCTAGTAATTATCCTCGTAATAGTTTCCTAGTAATTATCCTTGTAACAGTTTGCTAGTAATTATCCTCGTAATAGTTTGCTAGTAATTATCCTCGTAATAGTTTCCTAGTAATTATCCTCGTAATAGTTTCCTAGTAATTATCCTTGTAACAGTTTGCTAGTAATTATCCTCGTAATAATTTGCTAGCAATTATCCTTGTAATTGTTTGCTAGTTATCCTCGTAATAGTTTACTAGTAATTATCCTCGTAATAGTGTGCTAGTAATTATCCTCGTAATAGTTTACTAGTAATTATCCTCGTAATAGTTTACTAGTAATTATCCTCGTAATAGTTTACTAGTAATTATCCTCGTAATAGTTTACTAGTAATTATCCTCGTAATAGTTTGCTAGTAATTATCCTCGTAATAGTTTACTAGTAATTATCCTCGTAATAGTTTGCTAGTAATTACCCTCGTAATAGTTTGCTAGTAATTATCCTCGTAATAGTTTCCTAGTAATTATCCTTGTAATAGTTTGCTAGTAATTATCCTCATAATAGGAGCGGATCAAATTCTTGGATAATTGCTAGTGTTTGTACAAATTTCCTCGAGTTGCTAGTTAACAACACTAGATGGAGTGTTTTAAGTATCTTTTTGTGTTTCTGACTTGACTATAATATCCAAAGTTCTTGTTGGTAACCTCTTATTTAATGTGGCTGTACTTGCCTAGCTGTGGTTGCGAGGGGTCGAATCTCAGCTCCTGGCTTCGCCTCTTGATTGATCGTGAACGAGTATGTACTTTTCTAGCCTTGTGGGTCCTGTCATACTTCTTCACCCGGGTCGTTCTGCTTTTTGACCACCCTGTGGCTGAAGAAACATTTCCTGACACCCCATAGACATATTTGCCACTTTTAACTTTCAATTTTACCCTCGTGTACTTGTTCCTCTATCCATTCTGTCAAATCTTCTTACTATCTTGTACGTCGCTGTCATGTCTCCCATGGCCCTTCTATCTTAATATCCCAAGATAACTTTAATCTTAATGACCAGTTTTGTTGCTAATCTCTGCTAGTTTCTGAAGAGGATCGTGTGTGGGCTCCACCAAGAAATTGAATACTCTTATGTTGAATCTATGTGGGATCATGAATGACTTGAAGTTCCTGAAAGTTTATGTTAAGAGACCATTGACTGAAGCAGAGATATACAGATCTATGTGACGCATGTTTCATGTTTCTCTCCAAGTGATAATAATAATAATTATTATTATTATGTAAAAGTGGTTTCTCAGTTTGCATATCATGAATAATGAGGAAGCAACGACAATAACGGTGGGACTATCATAATAACGGATGCGTTAATAGAATAACATACGGACTAACAGAATAACGGACGGACTAACAGAATAACATACGGACTAACAGAATAACGGACGGACTAACAGAACAACGGACGGACCAGCAATAACTGATGGACTAACAAAATAACGGACTTACCAAGGGGTGACGTGAGGACCAACAATAATTTCAGGGGTCTTGACTTGCGTACTTTCAGTTCCCGAAATCAACAATAGATCACTGCTATTACTACTACTATTTTCCTTACAGTAAAAAAATCGATGCTGGAAACTATAAAAATTGACAGTCGATGTTTCTACTACTCAAAATTAATCAAAGAAAACGCAATGCTTATAGAGTAAATAATATTATATGAGTATTGCCTGCATATTATTATTTTTATTGTCTAACAAATTACAAACATCAGCTGCCACAATCAATAATTATATTAAAAATCAAATGCTAAATCCGTATGGGTCATTCAGCAAATCACTAACTTAAGGGAGGGTGTGAGAAACTTGCTTAAAAGGGCCAGCAGCAGCAGCAGCAGCCTCGTCTGTGATATCTTTCCCTGGGACAATTCCCTCGATGAACTGGTAGGCTTTATTGTCGGGGAAAACGACGTCGGAAACCATTAGATTTCTCCTCAATTGGTTCCTGATTGTCTTCCCATAAAACATTAGGCACGATTAGGGCCGGGAAAGATTAAAATGGACCACTTTGGGGGCATCTATTGATTCCCCGGCGGAAGTGTGGGTGGCAGGGACCCACCCAGCCTTGCTGAGGGGAGATTCTCAGTAGAAGTGTGGGTGGCAGGGACCCATCCAGCCTTGCTGACGGGAGATTCTCAGTAGAAGTGTGGGTGGCAGGAACCCATCCAGCCTTGCTGACGGGAGATTCTCAGTAGAAGTGTGGGTGGCAGGGACCCATCCAGCCTTGCTGACGGGAGATTCTCAGTAGAAGTGTGGGTGGCAGGAACCCACCCAACCACTGCTGACGGACACTCACCCAGCTATCCTGACGGAGGAACCCCCCTCCGGCAGGAGTGTTTGTGGTAGGGACTATCCCACCATCCTGACAGAGGACAACTGAATCACCTTACAAGCCAGGCTTGCAGCATGGTAAAGTGTCCTTCAATCTGCTGTCATTATCTACTCGTTAAACAGTCACGTAGGAATAACTCGGCTGTGTCGTATTATAGGATAAACATGGTAAAAAAAAAACAGTGGAAATAAGCCACACGAAATGGCTTTACTGGCGCGTTACGTTAATAATTTTAAGTCTTCTTCTACTGAGGTATTTTGCAAGCTATTGAGGTACTTTTCCTCGCCCTACATGCAGTACTTTTTAGGGATCCAGTTAGAAATAAATCTAAATAAGTTTAATATAATATATAATATAATATACTATTTATGTACCATAACATCTGAGTGCCCTCAAAACTATTAAAAAAATGTGTTACGGACGCAAAGCCTAAATAAAGTTTTGTAAGTAGTTAAATTAATATCCCTTTGTTAAAATTTTAGGTAGGCTGCCTATGTGTTTAGGAACAATGACAAAAAAAACACATACGAACATTGTGTGTGTGTAAACTTGATGACAAAGACACGCACCACACAGGAAGCACATCCCTCGCCCAAGAGTCCTGGAGGTCGTGTGTGTAATTGGCCGTTCCCAGGAGAGATATGATATTGTTGAAGTTTTGCCCATGTATCGTGGCTGTGTTGTGATGAACAAGTTCAACCCAGCACCGCAATGATACCAACCAGTGCTCACACAGCCACCACTGCTCACTCTCAGTCAATGCTCACTCCAGTCAACGCTCAATCCAGTCAACGCTCACTCCAGTCAACGCTTACTTCCAGTCAGTGCTCACTTTCAAACAGATTGAATTACTATATGGAGTTTAATCACTTGTTTACTGAAAAACAATTTGGCTTTAGAACACATAGAGGTACCAACCATGCAATAAATGTTATTTTTGACACTGTAGCAAGTCTAAAACAGCAGGGCAATCTTGCCTTAATTGCCACCAGAGATGTTCATAAAGCTTTTGATAGCTTATGGCATGATGGCCTTATATACAAACTCATTGACCTACCAGACCATAACTGGACTTTTCTCAGAGTAATCTATAATTTCTTAACTCAAAGAAAAATCATTCCCACCTTTCATGGCAAGTCGACAGAACCTTTTATACCGACGGCTGGTGTCCCACAAGGTTCTTGTCTCAGTCCACTTTTGTTTAACATTTATGTGAATGACCTTCCTCAACCAGAGTTTAATGACACAATTGTGACACAGTTTGCAGATGATGTTATTCATGTCGTCTCATCAACTCCAGTAACAGGAAAATACAAGTATGAGAGAGTCATAGAAAAAATGAATATTGAACTTCGTCGAACATCTAATTGGGAGAAGAAATGGAGAATTACGACTAATCCTGACAAGGTCCTTGTTAGCACGATAGGATGTTTTGCATCAACCATTGAAGATAAAGGGGGTATCTCCATCAGAGGTACACCTGTAGCCATTAGAAACCCTAACAAGATCTTGGGATATGAAATAGACAGGCTGCTCCACTCAACATCTCATGTAACTAAAAAGATCAACACAGCCAAAGCCGGTCTTAGCAGACTCTTTCGATTCAATCAAGCCCCTCAACATGTCAAAAAACATCTGTATAAAATGATAATAAGACCTATACTTGAATACCCTTGTGTCCCAATATCATTAACAACAAAGACCAACATGCTACGGTTACAAAGGGTCCAGAATAGAGCTCTTCGATTTATTACCAATACCAGGAGGAGAGACAGAGTTAAAATGGCAGATTTACACACACAACAAGATATCACTGCCATAAATGTACGCCTTGACACCCTAAAAAAGAAACAACTTTATACAATGCAAGAACTATACATGCCAGATAGAGAACATCCTATACAAGTGATAAATACCACCGATTACACCATCAATACTCCACCTCACAGGACTCAAAGAATGACTCTCCCACAGAGGGTTCGTCGTTTTATTCATAAAGATGATTACCCTCGACCCATGATTTTGAGCAACTTACCTGACGAAGAAGATTGGATACTACCAGAACCCTTCTATGTATACTGAACAAATCATCGCCCCCAATTAGGGAGACATCTTAAATAACTTTCTAATGTAAAATTATGCTATTGACTATGGTTGGACACCACCATTAAGAAGCTATTGTCACGAGCTCATAAACTGGCCAGAAAATATTGCCTTTCCTGTCGTATAAATATCCGTTGTGCAATCGCGAAAAAAAAAAAAAAAAAAAAAAAAAAATAAAAAAAAAAAAAAAAAAAAAAAAAAAAAAGCAATTGCAACTTGTATAATTACAACCAAGTCAATGCTCACTCCCAGTCAGCGCTCTCTCGAACCGGCGCTCACTCCAGCCAAAATTCTTTTTACAAAACATGAACAAGAATCAAGCTCGAGGTCTGGAGTACCAGCCGAACGCTGTGTCCGCTGGCCCAAGACCCATAATTGACAACCATTCAATAGTGATGTTAATTACAGGGGCCGCAAACTGCCACGACACCGGTTTAGTTACCTCACTCTGCGAAGACGTAGAATTAGTGAAGATATGATTGAAGTGTACAAATGGACACCACCCAGAAGAATGCTAGATTGCTAGCGCACTCAGCTCACATAGTGAGGTCCGTGGTTCGATCCTCGGCACGGGTGGAAACATTAGGACGTATTTTCTTAAGACACCTGCTGCCCATGTTCACCTAGCAGTAAAATAGGTACCTGGGTGTTAGCCGACTGGTGTGGGTCGCATCCTGGGAACAAAATTGACCTAATTTGCCCGAAATTCTCTGCATAACAAGGGACTTTCTATATAGTAGTATGTCACTAATGTCAGCTAGACCTGTATACCATGTACATGTACTTGTAGAAATAAAGATTATTACAATATCGCAAACCCACCACAAACAGTACCAAGACTGCAATGCAAGTCTTCACGGGGACCTCCTCCCGTCCCACTAGGAAAGCCACACTGAAGGTCTTCCCAACTGCTAGGAAACTGAAAATTATAAATAACTAACCAACCATCGTAACGTAGCCTCGTACCATATACTAGAATCATTGTAACGTAGCCTCGTACCATATATTAGAACCATTGTAACGTAGTCTCGTACCATATACTAGAACCATTGTAACGTAGCCTCGTACCATATACTAGAACCATTGTAACGTAGTCTCGTACCATATACTAGAACCATTGTAACGTAGCCTCGTACCATCGTAGTCTACACATGTTGCCTGTTAATGGAGCAAACTTTTGTTGGTGTTGCAGAAATTTGCATTTATCTTGTGTTATATTACGTGATAAGACGCTGCAACACTGCCAACTTCTCAGATGCAGTTAATAATAATAATAATAATAATAATAATAATAATAATAATAATATTATTATTATTATTATTATTACTATTACTATTACTATTATTATTATTTTTATTAGTATTAGTAGTAGTAGTAGTAGTAGCAGTAGTAGTAGTAGTAATAGCAGTAATAGTAGTAGTACCCGTAGTTGTTATACAGCGCCTAGGAATGGCAGGTAGGAGTTGAAGGGCAAGGTATCACTAGTGGAATGGATCAAGAGCCCTTCATCATCTAGACAACTTCCCTTCTCATCTCCCTTCCTTTGAAGGGACAAAGAGTATTTTAATCCCTTCCTTGAAGGGATTAAAATATTCTTAGTCTTCATTGTATAAGTAATAAGCTGCATTAATGAGGAGCGTGCAACAGATAGGCTTCAAACCATACCCTTATTATCAGGGAGACCTCTAGCGGCGTCGGAGAAGACTAGGGCCTCCCCAAGCGGCCATACGTCACATAAGGTCGTCAACAGTTTTAATTAAGGACAAATCGCCTAATAGTCCCCTTGACAGCGCCCTAATCTCGACCTAATTAGTAGAACACTCTTCTTGGCCCTCCCCCTCCCTCCCCACCCCCCGGGGCGCATCAACGGTCTACACCAGTGGGGGAATTCCACTCTTAGTGCCGCAGAACGTATAGTTCATTATGGAGTGCACGGGTGCTTGATGGTTACACCTGTAAGGTCGTTAACACATTGCCATCACAGCCAATTTTGGCGGGAAGGGGCGCGTAATGGCGGCCATTTTGGCGGGAAACCTTCTGAAGGGAGTGATGGGGGAACAAGAGCAGGTCAGACCATGGCAGGGACGAGGGTAACAAGGGCAGGTCAGACCATGGCAGGGACGAGGGTAACAAGGGCAGGTCAGACTATGGCAGGGACGAGGGGAACAAGGGCAGGTCAGACCATGGCAGGGACGAGGGTAACAAGAGCAGGTCAGACCATGGCAGGGACGAGGGTAACAAGGGCAGGTCAGACCATGGCAGGGACGAGGGTAACAAGGGCAGGTCAGACCATGTCAGGGACGAGGGTAACAAGGGCAGGTCAGACCATGGCAGGGACGAGGGTAACAAGGGCAGGTCAGACTATGGCAGGGACGAGGGGAACAAGGGCAGGTCAGACCATGGCAGGGACGAGGGTAACAAGAGCAGGTCAGACCATGGCAGGGACGAGGGTAACAAGGGCAGGTCAGACCATGGCAGGGACGAGGGTAACAAGGGCAGGTCAGACCATGGCAGGGACGAGGGGAACAAGGGCAGGTCAGACCATGGCAGGGACGAGGGTAACAAGAGCAGGTCAGACCAAGGCAGGAACAAGGGGAACAACAGCAGGTCAAGCCAAGACAGGAACGAAGGGAACAACAGCTGGTCAGATCAAAGCAGGAACGAGGGGAACACCAGGAGGTCAGACCAAAGCAGTAACGAGGGGAACACCAACAGGTGAGACCAAGGCAGGAACGAGGGGAACAACAGCAGGTCAAGCCAAGGCAGGAACGAAGGGAACAACAGCAGGTCAGGCCAAAGCAGGAACGAGGGGAACAACAGCAGGTCAAGCCAAGGCAGGAACGAAGGGAACACCAGCAGGTGAGACCAAGGCAGGAACGAGGGGAACAACAGCAGGTCAAGCCAAGGCAGGAACGAAGGGAACAACAGCAGGTCAGGCCAAAGCAGGAACGAGGGGAACACCAGGTCAGACCAAAGCAGGAACGAGGGGAACACCAACAGGTGAGACTAAAGCAGGAAGGAGGGGAACACCAGAAGGTCAGATCAAGGCAGGAACGAAGGGAACAACAGCAGGTCAAACAAAAGCAGGAACGAGGGGACACGTGAGAGGGGAATTAAGTGTTGTCCACGACGTTCTTCTATACCCACATCCTCCAGGTGGCAACCCCCACACTCGCTAGGAATCTCCAAAATCATCATTAATGTGTGTTCTTAATGCCGCTCCTCCATCACACTAATTACATTTGGGGTGAGGAAATTAACCGTTAACCCGGCAGCGTTTATCTACACCAATTATTACACTTTCTCGCCACACATAAATTCTGGAAAATACATTGGAGTGCTTAATATATTTTTTCTTATTGGCTGAAGAAATTTATATTACACAAGAGACTAATAAAACTGTCTTCTCACCTACCGAATTATTATTATTATTATTATTATTATTATTATTATTTTTATTAATTATTATTATTATTGTTATTATTATTATTATTATTAGTGTTATTTTTTCAATAAGTCGGCCGTCTCCCACCGAGGCAGGGTGATCCAAAAAGAAAGAAAATCCCCAAAAAGAAAATACTTTCAACATTCAACACTTTCACCTCACTCACATATAATCACTGTTTTTGCAGAGGTGCTCAGAACACAACAGTTTAGAAGCATATATGTATAAAGATACACAACATATCCCTCCAAACTGCTAATATCCCAAACCCCTCCTTTAAAGTGCAGGCATTGTACTTCCCATTTCCAGGACTCAGGTCCGGCTATATAAAAATAACCGGTTTCCTTGAATCCCTTCACTAAATATTACCCTGCTCACACTCCAACAGATCGTCAGGTCCCAAATACCATTCGTCTCCATTCACTCCTATCGAACACGCTCATGCATACCTGCTGGAAGTCCAAGCCCCTCGCCCACAAAATTTCCAATACCCCCTCCCTCCAACCTTTTCAGGGACGACCCCTACCCCACCTTCCTTCCCCAATAGATTTATACGCTCTTCAAGTCATTCTACTTTGATTCATTCTCTCTAAATAACCAAACCACCTCAACAACCCCTCTTCAGCCCTCTGACAGATACTTTTAGTAACTTTACACCTCCTAATTTCCACACTCCGAATTCTCTACATAATATTTACACCACACATTGCCCTTAGACAGGACATCTCCACTGCCTTCAACCGCCTCCTCGCTGCAGCATTTGCAATTCAAGCTTCACACCCATATAAGAGTGTTGGTACTACTATACTTTCATACATTCCCTTCTTTGCCTCCATAGATAATGTTTTTTTTGTCTCCACAGATACCTATGGTTAACCTCATCCTTCATAAACCCATCCACTAACAAGCCAACTTCCAAATATCTGAAAACATTCACTTCTTCCATACTCTTCCTCTCCAATGTGATATCCAATTTTCCTTTATCTAAATCATTTGATACCCTCATCACCTTAGTCTTATCTATGTTCACTTTCAACTTTCTACCTTTACACACACTCCCAAACTCGTCCACTAACCTTTGCAACTTTTCTTATAATCTCCCATAAGCACAGTATCATCAGCAAAAAGTAACTGTGTCATTTCCCATTTTGTATTTGATTCCCCATAATTTAATCCCACCCCTCTCCCGAACACCCTAGCATTTACTTCTTTTATAATCCCATCTATAAATATATTAAACAACCATGGTGACATTACACATCCCTGTCTAAGACCTACTTTTACCGGGAAGTAGTCTCCCTCGCTCCTACACCCTAACATATATATATCTTCTTTCAACGTACCAGCCGTATCCCACTGAGGTGGGGTGGCCCAAAAGAAAAAACTGAAGTTTCTCCTTTTAAATTTAGTAATATATACAGGAGAAGGGGTTACTAGCCCCTTGCTCCCGGCATTTTAGTCGCCTCTTACGACACGCATGGCTTACAGAGGAAGAATTCTGTTCCACTTCCCCATGGAGATAAGAGGAAATAAACAAGAACAAGAATTAGAAAGAAAATAGAAGAAAACCCAGAGGGGTGTGTACATATATGCTTGTACATGTATGTGTAGTGTGACCTAAGTGTAAGTAGAAGTAGCAAGACTTACCTGTAATCTTGCATATTTATGAGACAGACAAAAGACACCAGCAATCCTACCATCATGTAAAACAATTACAGGCTTTCGTTTTACACTCACTTGGCAGGACGGTAGTACCTCCCTGGGCGGTTGCTGTCTACCAACCTACTACCTACATATATATATATATATATATATATATATATATATATATATACATATATATATATATATATATATATATATATATATATATATATATATATATATATATATGTCATGCCGAATATGTAAAACTGGTCAATTAGCAGGAACTCATTTAAAATAAAGTATTTTCCAAAATTTTCTGTTATACGTTTAAAGATATATTTTTTCATTAATATTGATGTAAAAATTTATAATTTTGCACCAAAAGAATCTTAGAAAACTTACCTAACCTTATCATAACAAAAAAAATTATTTTAGCCTAACCCAACTAAATATATTTCATATAAGTTTACAATAATTTAATAATAAAGAAACACAACAAAATATATTTTTTTCGTTATATTCAGAATGATTTTTGCGAAATTATTGCATACACAAATTTTCACTTGTCCTATATGGCAAAATGAACGTTGCTATTTAAGCCAAGATCGCAAGTTCTGCCTATTCGGCACGACATATATATATATATATATATATATATATATATCTATATATATATATATATATATATATATATATATATATATATATATATATATATACAGTGGTCCCCCGCTTTTCGTAGTTCCCGGCAATCGTAAAATTCGCCAATCATAGGGGTATTTTCGTATAAACATGGACTCGCTTTTCATAGGTTGACTCGCCAGTCGTAGTTCGTCCGGGACGCGTACCCACGGCGTGAGCCGGGGCGGCAACCAGTCTGGCATTGTGTACCAGTGAGCGAAGGTCCCCTCACGTGCTCCAGCGAAATATTTCATAATATTCCATTTATTTTAATGCTTGCAAGTACTAAATAAGCTACCATGGCTCCAAAGAAAGCTCCTAGTGCCAAGCCCGTGGTAAAGAAGGTGAGAAATACGATTGAATTTAAGAAAACCATCATTGAACAATATGAAAGTGGTACAAGTGTGGCCGAACTGTCCAGGATGTATAAGAAACCCTTCACAACCTTATGTTCCATAGTGGCCAAGAAAAAGGAAATAAAGGATGCTGTTGTTGCGAAAGGGAGTAACTATGCTGACAAAAATGAGATCACCAGTACTGGAAGAGGTTGAGAAGTTATTATTGGTGTGGATAAATGAGAAACAATTAGCAGGAGATACTCTTATGACTTCGATTATTTGTGAAAAGGCTAGGCAGTTGCATGAAGATTTAGTAAAGAAATTGCCTGCAAATAGTGGTGAAGTGAGTGAATTTAAGGCCAGCAAAGGCTGGTTTGAGAGATTTAAGAACCGTACTGGCATACTAGTGGTAAGGCATGGTGAGGCTGCCAGTTCGGACCACAAGGCGGCTGAAAAATATGTGCATGAGTTCCAGGAGTACATAGAGGCTGAAGGACTGAAACCTAAACAAGTGTTCAATTGTGACGAAACAGGCCTCTTTTGGAAGAAAATGCCAAAGAGGACCTTCATTACACAAGAGGAAAAGGCAATGCCAGGACACAAGCCTATGAAAGACAGGCTGACACTAATGTTCTGTGCTAATGCTAGTGGGGATTTCAAAGTGAAGCCATTACTAGTGTACCATTCTGAAAATCCCAGAGTGTTCAGGAAAAATAATGTTATGAAGAGTAAATTGTGTGTGTTTTGGAAATCTAATAGTAAGGCATGGGTCACGAGGGCAATTTTCGTCGAGTGGTTCAATGAAGTGTTTGACCCTAGTGTGAAGGAGTATCTCCTGGAAAAGAAATTGGATCTCAAGTGCGTGCTAGTAATGGACAATGCACCTGCTCATCCTCCAAACTTGGATGACCTAATTTTCGAGGAGTTTGGGTTCATCACAGTAAAGTTCTTGCCCCCCGAATACCACTCCTCTCCTCCAACCTATGGACCAGCAGGTTATTGCAAACTTTAAAAAACTCTACACAAAAGCAATGTTTCACAGGTGCTTGACTGTGACCACAGACACTCACTTGTAAGGGAATTTTGGAGAGAACACTTCAGCATCCTCCACTGCATAACCCTTATAGGTATGGCTTGGGAGGGAGTGACTACCAGGACTTTGAACTCTGCCTGGAGAAAATTGTGGCCAGATTGTGTCGACAAGAGGGATTTTGAAGGATTTGGGACTGACCCTAATGAGCCTATGTCTGTTGTAAAATCAATTGTGACAGTGGGGAGTTCCATGGGGTTGGATGTGAGTTTGGAGGATGTGGAAGACCACAATGAAGAGCTCACCACTGAGGAGCTGCAAGAGCTTCAGCAGGAAGAGCAACACTTCGCAGCTCAGAATCTTGCTGCAGAGGAGGAGGAAGAGAGATGGAAGAAGGTGCCTTCTTCAGAAATTAAAGAGACTTTTACTATGTGGGGTAAGATAGAAAGCTTTATGGAGAAACATAACCCTAACAAGGTTGTTGCAAGCCATATTGGCAACATGTACAGTGACAAAGTCTTGGGCCATTTTAGGGAAGTGTTAAAGAGACGCCAGAAACAGAGCTCTCTCCACAGTTATTTTGTGAGACAGGACTCCAGTGACTCTCAAGGTGGTCCTAGTGGCATTAAGAAACAGAGAAGAGAAGCAACCCCAGAAAAGCAAATGGTACTCGAGGTGTTGATGGAAGAGGATTCCCCTTCCAAACTATAAACAATCCACTCTCCTCCTCCAGTCTCCCATACACTAAGAAGAATCTCCAATAAAGGTAAGTGTTATGCTGTTAATGTTTCATTCATCATTTCCCATTGTATTGTTTATGTACTATATGTATATTTCATGTTAAAAAACCATACCCCCGGCCGGGATTGAACCCGCGGTCATAGAGTCTCAAAACTCCAGCCCGTCGCATTAGCCACTGTATCAAGTGATACAGTGAAAAAACTTTTGATAAAGAATTCCCCCCAAAATGCTGATGGATGTGTCTATAAGATTCCTTGTAAAATTTGCGATAAAGTTTATTACGGTCAAACTGGTAAAAATCTCGAACTAAGATTAAAACATCATAAATATAGCATTAGAACTGGACAAGATTCCAATGCTCTATTTATTCATGTAAGAGATTTTAACCATCCAATTGATTTTCAAAAAGTTGAGAAAGTAGTATCAAGCAAGTCCATGGTCGACAGGAATATAATTGAATCTTGTTTCATAAAAAGCAGTTTTGACAATAATATGAATATTTCCTTTGGTTTATATAAATTAGATCCATTTATAATTAATAGAATTTGGGAAGAATTTAATAATACACTGGACAAATAATAATTTTTAAATTTTCTTGGGTAGAATAGCTTGGGGGTGAGTTGTGCAAGGGACCTATCCAAGTTGGGTCGCCGCGCGTCACGTGTTTAACCGTTGTGGGATCTGATAGTGAGGTGCTGGCCGGACCCTTTATATAGCTTCCTTGGATGCTTTACTTTCATAGTTCCTTGATAATGTGAGTAGTCACGAAAGCGCTTGGAATTTCTCTATTCTTTCAGAGTGGTTGTTTTGAAATCACCTGTTTACTGTGATCTTATTGCATATATATGTGTGTGTGTACTCACCTAATTGTGGTTGCAGGGGTCGAGACTCAGCTCCTGGCCCCTGTGTGTGTGTGTGTGTGTGTGTGTGTGTGTACTCACCTAATTGTAGTTGCAGGGGTCGAGACTCAGCTCCTGGCCCCGCCTCTTCACTGATCACTACTGGATCTTCTCTCTCTCTGCTTCCTGAGCTTTGTCATACCTCTTCTTAAAACTATGTATGGTTCCTGCCTCCACTTCTTCACTTGCTAGGCTATTCCACTTGCTGACAACTCTATGACTGAAGAAATACTTCCTAACGTCCCTGTGACTCGTCTGAGTCTTCAGCTTCCAGTTGTGACCCCTTGTCCCTGTGTCCCCTCTCTGGAACATCCTATCTCTGTCCACCTTGTCTATTCCCCGCAGTATCTTGTATGTCGTTATCATGTCTCCCCTGACCCTTCTGTCCTCCAGTGTCGTCAGTCCGATTTCCCTTAACCTTTCCTCGTACGACATTCCCTTGAGCTCTGGGACTAGCCTTGTTGCAAACCTTTGTACTTTCTCTAACTTCTTGACGTGCTTGACCAGGTGTGGGTTCCAGACTGGTGCTGCATACTCCAGTATGGGCCTAACATACACAGTGTACAGTGTCTTGAACGATTCCTTATTAAGGTATCGGAACACTATTCTCAGGTTTGCCAGGTGCCCGTATGCTGCAGCGGTTATTTGGTTGATGTGTGCCTCCGGTGATGTGCTCGGTGTTATGGTCACCCCAAGGTCTTTCTCCCTGAGTGAGGTCTGTAGTCTTTGTCCACCTAGCCTATACTCTGTCTGCAGTCTTTGCCCCTCCCCAATCTTCATGACTTTGCATTTGGCTGGATTGAATTCGAGAAGCCAGTTGCTGGACCACATGTCCAGCCTGTCCAGGTCTCTTTGCAGTCCTGCCTCATCCTCGTCCGATTTAATTCTTCTCATCAACTTCACGTCATCTGCGAACAGGGACACTTCAGAGTCTATTCCTTCCATCATGTCGTTCACATATATCAAAAATAGCACTGGTCCTAGAACTGACCCCTGTGGGACCCCGCTCGTAACAGGCGCCCACTGTGATACCTCTTCACGTACCATGACTCGTTGCTGCCTCCCTGTCAGGTATTCCCTTATCCATTGCAGTGCCCTCCCTTTTACGTGCGCCTGATCCTCCAGCTTCTGCACTAATCTCTTGTGGGGAACTGTGTCAAAGGCCTACCTGCAGTCTAGGAAAACGCAATCTACCCACCCCTCTCTCTCGTGTCTTACTTCTGTTACCTTGTCATAAAACTCCAGGAGGTTTGTGATACAAGATTTGCCTTCCATGAACCCATGCTGGTTTTCATTTATAATCTTGTTCCTTTCCAGGTGTTCGACCACTCTCCTGATAATCTTCTCCATGACTTTGCACACAATACATGTCAGAGACACAGGTCTGTAGTTTAGTGCCTCGTTTCTGTTTCCTTTCTTAAATATGGGGACTACATTAGCTGTCTTCCATTTCTCAGGTAGCTGCCCAGTTTCAAGGGATGTGTTGAAGATTGTGGTTAGAGGCACGCACAGCATCTCTGCTCCTTCTCTAAGGACCCATGGGGAGATGTTGTCCGGTCCCATCGCCTTTGAGGTGTCAAGGTCACTTAAGAGCTTCTTCACCTCCTCCTCAGTTGTTCGTATGTCATCCAACACTTGTTGGTATATTCCCTCTTGATGTTCCCTTCTGTGCTGTCTTCCCACAGCCCTTTCTGTCTCTACTGTAAAAACTTCCTTAAATCTCCTGTTCAGCTCCTCACATACCTCCTGATCATTAGCGGCAGCGGCAGCAGCGACTTCCAAGCTCCGTACTTTTCTCCAACTATCAGAGCTACCAATGCTCCTATGATGACCTAGTTACAAGTAAAACTGCACTACCCAACGTAGCACCCAGAATGACCAAAGATTACCAACAGTGAAACCTACAAATCGAAAATAATAGAGATCAAAGGAAGACTGCCCACAAACCGAAAGCAACACCCCGCTGCCAGCCGAACAACTTAACCCTAAGCTTTGTATAACTACAACTTCTTCTTAACTACAACAATTCCTGTAGTATTATGAGGCGCAATCTAAGAGGAAACAGCACCAAGGCCAGCAAGAAAACACCGAAAAATCAACTATTCAACAAGTGTAGCCAGGAGGACGCCGGCCCAGCAACCACCCCACTCACCACCGCTCAAGGCGACACCACAACAATAACAACAAACATGGCTGCCACCAGCCCATCCTCCCCTCTCTTCCCCGGATTCAACCTACCAAGTAGTCTCTCAGGTATGACCAACGATCCAGATACCCTAAAAACATGCATCTCCAACTTAGTTATTGAAAATATGAATCTTCGAGAGACGCTAACAAAACAAGACACCAGGATGACACAACTCGAGAACAAAATCCTCAGTCTTGAACAAAAGTTATCAACACCAGGAATGACTAACTGTGACAAGACCATCCAAGCAGTCATAGATAGCCATACCCAACAAATAATATCTCTTAATACAAAGGTTGAAGAAGCAGTAAAAGAATGGAAGAACAACTTAGATAACCAGTTCAGTGACTACTTTGCTCTCCAAGAAGATAAAACTGAGCAAGATAAACTATCGGACGCAGTAATAGTTAACAGTCCACTTTTTCCCAGTGATATGAACCAAACAAACAGTAATTACTCTGCAGATCATAAAGGACCAAACAAGTGTTATTGTACCAGAGTCAGAAATAAAAGAAGCCAGGTTACTAGGATCCCATGGTAGAAAAAGTGTTATGCTTAGATTCCACTCACATGACAGGAAAAAAGACTTAATGATGGCATCTATTAAAGTAAAGAAAGAGGTATACATAAACGAGTGTCTTACCAAAAAACGTCAGAACCTCCTTTATAGAGTCAGAAAACTTAAGCGGGAGAATAATGACACAATACACCAATGCTTCACACGAGATGGGAAAATTCTTGTTAGGAAAACAAATGTAGGTCAACTGTACACAATAACGAACGAGAATGATCTATCACGATTTCTCAGGGATACTAATCTTACAGAATAACTAAACAATGTCCAACCTAAAAGCCTACGTAGTGTAGTGAATGTTTTGCTCCATTATTGTTCAAATTTCATTGTACAATCTCTTAGTAATTAAATAATCAACTACCTCATTTTTGTGATTTTACTAGTAAGCATAAGTCACCTTATGTAATTTTCTTATTTACTATTGTTTGCTTAAACATTAGCTGAATTGATACTTTCTCTGTCCATATTATTACCTCATATTTTTTTAAATACTATAAATTGATATTACTTACTAAAATTAATAATTATCATTTTTACTATAATTTCAATTTACTCTTAACATTTTTGACATTTAATAACCATTACTTGTCTAATTACCTTTACCTGTTTTAATACCACATTTACTATCTTAGAGTACTCTTAATTACCTTGTGCTGCCATATAACCTCTAGTATAACTACCAGTGCAATATTGAATGAAATAAACATTACTTTTTCACTTTTTTGTAATCATTATTACTTACTAAAATTTTATTAAACACCATATTTACTACCAGTCAATTTTACTTTTGTACATTAAACATTATTTTATACTTCCCATAACATTTTGTTGCCAAATTTTCAAGTTTGTATATTCAACTCCAACCTTTATATTATCCTGTGTACCTGTGTACCTGTCTACCATCTTACTATCATATTATAACCAAGACATTACCCTTGTTATTTTTTACTATTATTCTTTTGGTACTTTAATTATGAATTATATTTTGTCAATTTAAATCTAGTTATACTCCTGATCTTGTCAACAACCTATACCAGACTCTAGTGCAGTTGCAAGTACCATTTCAATTTGTATTTTTATATTATAAGTTTATATTATAATTCCTACTCTAAGATTGTTTTCATATCTTAGTGACTATATTGTGTGTGCAATTAGTGTATATTTCAATTATATTATTGTTCAAGGCCCTTAACTATCTTTTGCTAACTAGTACCAACTACCTCATATATTTTTTTTTCTACTTTTTTTTATTCTTTTGCTACCTTAACTTGTATATTTTATCTTGTCAATTTAAATCTAGTTATACTCTAATTCTTGTAAACAACTTATATAACACCTTAGTGCAATTACAATTGAGAGTCTTGTGCCTTTTTTATATTATTAGATTAAACTCAGTTGTACTATAGTCAATACCAAATTCATTATATTAGACCATATTGCAAGTACTAGTGAGAGACTGGTGCTATTTTTAATTTGTATTGTTATATTATTAGATTAAATCTAGTTGTACTATAGCTCATTCTAGCTCAAAACACAGACTCCACAAAAGTCATTATATTAGACCTTAGTGCAATTATTTGATTAACACTTTATTGTTCACCACAACTTATATTAGTCCCTTTTATATTATAATTTTATATTATAATTCTAACTTTAAAGAATTACCTTTAAAGTACTACCTACTATCATATTCCCAAGCTCCATTATTTGATCATCACTTTATTTGTTCACCACAAATTATTTTAGTCCCTTTTATATTGTCTCCTTTATTTTAGCTTTAAAAAACTACCTTAGCTCATTATTTTTACATTTGTTAAATAATTCAGGTGCTATTTTTTTTAGCTTTAGAATATTTACTTTGTTTTATACTTAATTCTAACTATAGATTCACTACAAATCTTATGATTACAAGCATTGATCCTGATACCAACCTCTTATTTAATGACTTAAATGATTCAAACAGTTACTGTAATTACTACACAGCAGAACAATCAAAGGCACTTCTCAGAGCCAACAACAACATAACTATCTTTAACTACAATATCAGATCTTTAAGCAAGCATTACGATGACCTCCTAGCATTACTAAATTCCTTGCATGCCAATATGTCCATCATTACACTAACTGAAACCTGGCTAAAGCCTGATACTACAGATGTCTATGCCATTCCTGGTTACACAGCCATACACAACTGTAGGCCAGACCAACAAGGGGGTGGCACAGCTATATACTACTCAGACCAACAAGAATGTATCACTAATACTTGCACAAGGGATGAACATGGGGAATATATAATAGCTAAATTCAAATCCAAATACCTACAAAAACCTCACAGTGATAAACATCTACAGAGTTCCACAATCAAACATTAGCCAATTTAGTCAAAACCTAGGAAGTATGATAACTGATGCACGCATGAACAAAGATCACTTACTACTCTCAGGTGACTTCAATATAAATCTCCTGCAAGACCAGGACCCACACGTTACTGAATTCACAAACACAATGAGTAACTGCATGTTGCTACCAACAGTAACAAAACCTACAAGAGTTACGGAGACTAGTGTTTCCCTACTTGACCACATCTGGACCAACACCATATCCCCTTTAAAATCAGGCATAATTACAGATAATACCACAGACCACTACCCTACTTTCCTCATAACAACTCTTGGTAAAATACCCCAAGACACTACTAAAGTCACCTTCAGACTACACAATGAGGCAGCCATTAATAACTTCACAACAGCAGTAGCAAACATTGACTGGCACACTGAGCTAGAAATCTATACAGATATTGACGAATGTTTTAATAATTTTCTAAAAAAGACCCAATACCTCTATAACAAGCACTGCCCTAAATAAACTAAACAGATAACAGCTAAGAGACTGAACAGTCCCTGGCTAACACCCAACATTCTCAAATCCATAAATACAAAACACCGATATGAAAAACAGTACAGAATGGGTCACATAACCAGAGACCAAACAAAATGTTACTCGTCAATCCTAACCAGCCTGATAAGAAGGGCAAAAAAACTGTATTATGAGAACAGATTATCCAACTTACGAGGTGATATAAAAAAGACCTGGAAGACCCTATCAGAAATTCTGGGAACAAAAAAGATATCACGAAATAGCGAAATAAAATTAGCAAAATCAGATGAACCCCAACTCCCACCAACAGAAACAGCAAACAGACTCAATGATTTCTTCTCCACTATAGGACAAAACCTTGCCAATAAAATCCCAAGCTCAGATACCCCACCAAATGACTACCTCACCGGCAACTACCCGAACACACTGTTCCTAGCTCCGACTAACCCATACGAAGTCTCCCTTATTATCAACAAACTAAAAAACAAGGCAGGAGATTTAAATACCTTACCACCCTTTATATACAAAAAAGTGTCACAAGCACTATCACCAATCATTGCAACACTCTTTAACAAATCCATTGAATCCTCCACCTTCCCTACAGTTCTCAAAATAGCAAGGGTCACCCCGATCCATAAAGGAGGAGACCAAACAGTTGAATAACTATAGGCCAATATCCAATTTACACCCTCTCTCAAAAATCTTCGAAAAATTAATTCATAAACGAATCTACTCCTACCTCATCTCCCAAAACATTCTCAACCCCTGCCAATTTGGATTCAGGCCTAATAAAAATACTAATGATGCTATTATACACATGCTAGAACATATATACACTGCAATAGAGAAAAAAGAAGTCCCACTGGGGATCTTCATTGACTTACGTAAGGCTTTTGATACAGTTGACCATGACTTGCTCCACGTAAAATTGTCACACTATAGTATTAGAGGGCACTCCCTCAACTACCTCAAGTCATACCTCAGGTCTCCAGGTAGCAACAGAAGCCAATACGTGTATGCAAATGGGGCAAGCTCTTCCGCTCAACCAATTACAGTTGGTGTCCCACAGGGAAGTGTCCTTGGCCCTCTTCTCTTTCTCCTATACATAAATGACCTACCAGATGCTTCGCAATTAATCAAACCCATACTTTTTGCAGATGACACTACATACGTCTTCTCTCACCCGAGCCCAGTCACTCTAGCCAATACTGTAAACACCGAATTACAGAAAATATCTACCTGGATGAGGACTAACAAACTTACACTAAACATTGACAAAACCTACTTCATTCAGTTTGGTAACAGAGCTACAGATGTACCTCTTAACATAACGATAAACAGATCACCTATCACAAAGCTAACAGAGGGAAAATTCTTAGGAATCCACCTTGATAGTAGACTCAAATTTCATACACATATACAACAAATTTCTAAGAAAATTTCCAAGACTGTAGGCATACTATCGAAGATACGGTACTATGTTCCACAGTCAGCCCTCCTGGCCCTTTATCACTCTCTTATTTACCCCTATCTCACCTATGGAATTTGTGCATGGGGCTCAACAACAATTAACCATCTCAGACCACTAATTACCCAACAAAAGGCTGCAGTTAGAATGATAACAAATTCTCACTACAGGCAGCACACTCCACCGATATTCAAAACACTCAACCTACTCACCATACAAAACATCCATACTTATTACTGCACCTATTACATACATAGAACACTTAACTCTGATATTAACCCTCCCCTCAAACATCTCCTTGCCAACCTCAACAGAACACATGACCATAACACAAGGCACAGATCACTCTTTGATGTTCCTCGTGTCCATCTCACGCTATGCAAAAACTCAATGCACATAAAAGGCCCTAAAATCTGGAATTCATTACCTGTAAATATAAAAGAAACACTACCTGTTTATAAATTCAAGTCTCTTCTCAAAGATCACTTACTCACCCAAAACCAAATAAATACTGAATAACTGAACCTTATAAATTGTATATCCTATATGTTACTCACAATTATATCACACAAATGTTAAACCTAGGACCCAATCTAACTTTGTTATTTTTTTAAATACAATACCTAACAGAATACTCCATTCGACTGAATGTACAGCAATGCATGCAACCATATGACCTGTCTTTGTAATACTCATTTGTGCTTTATAGTTATCTGTTTACAGTAATGTTTTATCACTGATTTCATCATTGTTTAGTTAATCTTAAGTTAATTTTAAGCCAGCCCGTAATGCTATGCATATAAGTGGCTTTGGCATGCTGCTCTTACCTGTATTTTTTGTACCTCTGTATGTATGCTTAAATTACTAAATAAATAAATAAATAAAATTTCTTGTGAGTTCTCCACCTTCTGTCCTTAATCTGATCACCTGGTCTTTGACTGTTGTCTTCCTCCTGATGTGGCTATACAACAGTTTCGGGTCAGTCTTGATTCTCGATGCTATGTCATTTTCATACTGTCGCTGGGCCTCCCTCCTTACCTGTGCGTACTCGTTCCTGGCTCTGCGACTGATCTCCCTATTTTCGTGTGTTCTCTGCCTTCTGTACTTTTTCCATTCTCTATTGCATTTTGTTTTTGCCTCCTTACACCATCGGGTAAACCAGGGGCTCGTTCCGGTCTTCCCGTTGTTACTGTTGCCCTTGGGAATAAACCTTTCCACTGCCTCCTTGCATTTTGTTGTTACATATTCCATCATTTCATTTACTGGCTTTCCTGCCAGTTCTCTGTCCCACTGGACCTCCCGCAGGAAGTTCTTCAACCCTATGTAGTCCCCTCTTTTATAGTCAGGCTTTTCCCATTCAACTCCTGTTATTCTCTCCACTTGCAGCTCTACTATGTATTCAAAGCACAGAACCACGTGGTCGCTAGCTCCTAGGGGACTCTCATACTTGATGTCCTCAATATCTGAGCTGCCCAGGGTGAACACAAGGTCCAATCTTGCTGGTTCATCCTCCCCTCTCACTCTGGTAGTGTCCTTAACATGTTGGTGCATGAGGTTTCCCTGCACCCGTATTCTCTCTTGCATAAATCTCTATGTTCTGTAGCGCTGGATTGAATTTAATCAATAGTACGTGATCTTCATGACAGCACTCATTTTCCTCCTACTCCTTGTCACATCTCTTGACAGTTTGAGTAGTCCGATTGGGCTCTTTATACAAACTTTCTTGATGTTCCTCCTGATTCATCTTCTAAAGACGAGCTGCTACTAAGTTATACCATTTCTGTTCTCTCTGCAGCAATGATTGCACTCCCTAAGCTGCGGGTAAACATAAAAGAAATGTGCACCCTTTTGGTCTGATTCTGCTCACTCTGTGCACTTAAAACGAGCTGCATAAAGCCATTACAGTTAGTTATAATAGAACTGTACACAAGTTTCTAGCTTTCAAACAAAGAGTGCATCCCCGTTGCTATACTGATAGAAAATACTGGGCTTGGATGTCTATTGTCACTACCGCTACTATGCTCAGTCTGGCAAAAAGTACGAAAGTTGACTGCCAAGTTCTAACTGGACCCTGTACCCGTTTTTACAGTTACCGGCAAAAATGTTGCATCCTCTCATGTTATTATCATAACTAAGCACTAAACTCGCGAAGGTCATACAGACGGCCACAGCACTTGGCATCACTCTTTTGTGTGTATCCCAGGGGCTACATCTCTCTCTCTCCTCTCAGAGAGGTAAGTTCCTTGATTAGGATGCCGGTAGTGGACTCTTGATCCAAAGAGCGGGATTTCAACCTTCTTGGATCGAACCTGAATGCCCTACAGGTTTAGCACTTCCCCGTGAGTAAAATAATCTCCCACATTCCTTTGAGGTAAAATCCTCTCCTCGATTTTATTTTGCACATTAAAGAACCTTATAGCATTCCCTTCACACTCCTTAAACTCGCATCAACACTATTTACATGCCAAACAACATCTACAATATGTCCATATGCTTCTATATTTGCCCTACGGCACCAGCCATCTTCTTGGATCCTTTCAGTCGCATGACAGCTCATTAACAAGTTATTATAATCAGCTTTAATGCTTGTGTAATCACAAAATTATTACATTCATGGTGGGGAGTCATACATTATTATTATAATCAAAAAGAAGGGGGAGTCATACATTATTATTATTATTATAATCAAGGGGGAAGCGCTAAACCCAGAGGATTATACAGCGCCTGGGGGGGGGATGTGGAAGGCATTCAGGCTTAATTCAGGGAACTGGAGCACAGATCCAATTCCCTAAATCAAGAGCCCCTCACCAACATCAAGGAACCTTCCTTGAGGGGGGGGTCATACAGCTTCATGAAAATGGGAGATAGATTCAATCTGAGGCCTTTTAACATTTCTCAAGGGAGTTCCTTGATGTTTCAAGGGGCTCTTGATCTAGGGAATATGACCTTTTGCTCCAGTTCCTTGAACTAAGCATGAATGCCATACTCCAGGCACTATGATCCCCACCACCACAAAAATATCATAACGTTTTAAAAACTGACATAATTACTACTACGATTAGTAGACACTGACTTCAGTTTGCAGAAAACACTGCTATGATTTCAGATTATTATTATTATAATCAAAACGAAGCGCTAAGCCACAAGGGCTATACAGCGCTATATAATTTCAGAAACACGACACATTGTGTTCCAATTCTTTGGATCACAAATCCTTCACCAGTACGAGGGCACCTCTGAAAGGGGCACATTTATTTTTAATACTCCAGCCATCTCCCCACAAAGGTTAATTATTATTATAATCAAAAAGAAGCACTAAGCCCCACAAAGGCCAAGTGACGAAGAAAACACCTCTGTCAATCATTGTCCTACCAGAGGTGTGACTATGACCTATGTGGGTTTAGCCCTTAGTTTTGACTAATAAAAATAATTGCCAGAGATGTGCTGGCATTAGTTCATTATTATAATCAAAACTAAGTGCTAATTATAATTATTATAATCATGGGGGTGCGCTTAACCCGTAGGATTTTACAGTGCACGTGGGGAGGAAGAGGATGGAAATTATTCAGGCTTAATTCAGGAAACTGTAGCACAGATCCAATTCCCTAGATCAAGAGCCTCTCACCAACGTCAAGGAACCTCCCTTGAGAGGATGGAGAATATAAGAGGTAGAGTTCGAAAGGGCGATGAGGAGTGCTAAAGGAACTATAATTAAAGTGTAATAAATCTGTTGGTGTCAAAGGTGACATTACAGTTCAGATGCCTCTTCAAATTGCAACATCCCCACCCCTTTCAGAGTGCAGAGAGAACTTGTATGGACCATTTAAGACCTTTGCAGAGTGGTTCTGACATCAGGAAAGTGAAGGTGAACTCTTGTGTGATAGGCAGTGGTCAAGGTTAGTACACAAGTCAGATTTAGTTAAGTCAGGGTGAATTCAAGGTACTTAAGTAAACAGATTCATACACATCAGTATCATATCTCCCAGAAGATACACTGGCTGTGGTATAATTCAAGAGGAATTTGTATATTATTATAATAATCAAAAAGAATAATTTATATATAATATTTGTATATATTATTATTATAATCAAAAAGAAGCGCTAAGCCACAAGGGCTAAATATTTGTATATAATATCTGCAAAAACAGTGATGGTGTGTGAGTGAGGTGAAAGTGTCGAATGATGATGAAAGTATTTTCTTTTTGGGGATTTTCTTTCTTTTTTGGGTCACCCTGCCTCGGTGGGAGACGGCCGACTTGTTGAAAAAAAAGAAAAAAAAATCTAGTTTGACAGCACTGTTATGAACCCGGTGGTTTAACAGTTTTGATTATAATGTCTAATATGGAAAATGTTATAATCAAAAAGATGCACTAAACCTACAAGGGTCATACACCTTGGAAAATATTACTTTTATTAAATTAAAAAAATTATAAAACTATGGATCACAGTGGAACATCAATACTGCAAAATAACTACCAATAACAAATAGTGAAGATTATAGTAAGATGTCAGGATATGGCAGTAGTGGGAAATTGTGTGTATTTATGGGTTAATATTGAACCCATAGGTCTCAGGAAAGGGAGGCAACCAGGTTTGATCCAAGGAGAGGACAGATCCAATTCCTTGAATCAAGAGCCCATCAAGGACCCTTCCTTGCAGAAGTCGGTGGGAAAGCTGCTACTTAAGACTTTGGCCATGCGACTACAAAATGGTAGCTTCTTTTAATTAGATTATTACAATCAAGGGGGAGCGCTAAACCCATAGGATTATGCAGCACCCGTAGGGAGGATGTGGAAGGTATTCACGCTTAATTCAGGGAACTGGAGCAGATCCAATTCTCTAGATCGAGAGCCCCTCACACCAGCGTTGAGGAACCTTCTTTGAGGGGTCTGGAAAATAGAAACCAGCCCAAAGGCATAAAAAAAATATGCCCGGAATTCAAGGGGTTGTTTTATGAAAATATTACATTATAATAATCATAACTAAGCACAACACCCACAAGGGTCATATAGCACTGCAGGTTAAGATGATGAAAATCTTATACTTTCACATATTTTGCATCAATTGTCTTGCATGAATTTTTGAATGTTAGAACAACAGCAACTATTTCACTTCAGAAAAAAAAAAAAAAGCTTCATGGGGTTTTACCATCATATACTGCACTAGAATTTAACCAGCTAGTTTTGGAAATCGAGAGGTTGACAGAAACAATGCTATCGTCACAAATAACACTTTATTAATGATGTTCAAGCAAGTCATTGGACAAAAGCAAGCCCATCCTATCCATAAAGAACCAATAAATTGTTCATGACAATATACCACTTCACAATCTTATCAGTGGACTATGTACAAATGCTGTTTCGTGTTTCACGATTTGTTACTTTACATTATACATAAAACTTGGGGGAACCATGGAACTTATAAAATATTTCAGCAGTTGCATTAGGCCAATTTGGCAGTTTCCCTTTAAACAATTAATTATACATCTTATGGGGCTTTTTTCAGGTCCACTGTTGTATCTCTTTGGTTAATTAAATATCATTATGTCAATGCAACATGGCCAATCCATCCCAGCCAGTGATAACATATTGGAAAGGCTTTACCTTAGCAGACAAAAAGAGCTTAAGCCTCAATAATACAGTTACCCAGCACAGTATCAATGGACTACCTGCATACTTGAGTATCCTTGATCATGTTCTGTGCAGGGGAGGTTGGGCCAAGAAGTATTACACCAAGTCACTGCAGTGCTACTGATCTGATTATTAAATTCTAGCTTCTTGATGCAATCCATTCTCGGGTATGGAAACCTAGAGTGCGTGAATAAATGGACTGTCAAACTGTAACCTAAGGGAGGGTTCAGTCTGACAAATATTTTCCTAAATTCAGCATGTGAACTTTTCCTTGCAATATAAGTGGTTAATAATTAATAAATTTATGTATATACATGTACTTATTGACTCTTCACCTGAAATTACTTCCATATTCCAAAACACTAAAAAACTGTTTTCTTAGAGTAAATTTTTTTATCAATTGTGTAAATGAGCATAATTTCATTTCTTCAGTATTAAAACTTGACAGTTGTAGATGTTTTTTTTCCATATTAGAGTTTGACAGTTGTAGATGTGTATCATACATCTTAACCTGAGCACTGCCTGCAGGTCATATACAAAGGTTAATATGATCCAGTGCCATCTTTAGACACTTTCCTGTAAATATACATGTTACTGTAAAAACTAAATATGCCACATACTACTGACTTGAATTCTATTGATTTCATTTACAAGTATAAAAACAAAGACACAAAGTAAATGGTCCAAGTATAAAACTACTACTGATGTTAAATCAAATTTATCTTCATAATGACTCCAAATAAAACTGTGCACACAGACAAAACAATAAAATGTTTTAATAGCATGGAATAACTATTAATGATGTCTAACCTGCCATGTGCACCAACACATCACTGCTACTAAACACCGACACAGGAGCCCCAACTGCCAACCTTGTGTGACTTATCAGAACATCTTGGCAAGGAAACTGAGCGAGAAAATGGTAAACAAACAACTCAGCGTGCCTTACTTTTCACTTTACGGATGATACTGAGCTTTGACGATATAATTTTTTAGTAAGTTTACTTACTTGCATTCCATTAATAAAGGGAATAATTGGGTAGGAAGCCAATAAGAAATTAATTTTGAGCATTTTCATGGTGCTGTCAAAACACAAGGAAGACACCACTTTGCTCCATCTGTCAATAACTTTAGACAATCTTTATACATATCACGTCATAAGACACACAGTTGTAATAATATATAAAAAAAGTAACTAATCAACCTGATCTACTCTATGAATTTGCAGAAACAGTTTAAGCATTGTGTCCTCACTATAATTCCTGTGAAGACACTTATGGGTTTAGTACTAAAATTGATAATAAAGTATTTGTTTTTAATATTCAAATGGTGATAAAAGGAAACAATTAGAAATATTTCACTTTATGCTTTGATCAAAAATTTTACTTACAAATTTTGTCAATACAGGAACTGTATAGTACAAAATGGATTTTTTTTTTATAATATTAATTTACAAGAAAATCAGTTTTAATCTGAAAGGTCATTTTCAAATACACATTACCCTGGCAAGTTTTCACTATTAGCCGACTGTCATGCAAAACTCATAGCTGGAAAACCCGAGTTGTGTGAATAACACGCAAACCTAAAAAAGCAGTATTACACATTTTCTTTTGGTGAACTAATGGAGGACAAACTTGCTCCATATTTGTTCTGTTGAAAATAAGAATCGCTGGGTTCTTCTATAGCATTTTGTGCAGAAATACTTGCATATACAATATAGAGAGAATAAAAAAAAAAAATTGTGAAGAAATCGGCAAGTGGGGCCATCAGACTTTCTTCCAATGACTTTTTTGGTAAACTAAGATAAATACTGCCATTCACACCTTTAGAAACCACGTTCTCCATAACAAGACAAACTCCATTCAATTACTAGGGCACTGCCGAGCCAGATCAAATTAATCTCTTACATAGTATATGAAGTGTTTGAAATACTGCCCTAGAGACTAGAGGCCTGTGTGAGCTTCCCAAAGCACAGCCTTTTGGCAAAAGATAAAAAAAAAAAAAAAAAGGCTAATTCAAATGCACTGTATACAATATAATTTCATGGTACAGTATCCTATATAAAAGAAATAATTTCATGGTTTCATACAATTTTATGATTCACCTGTGAACAGCTGCTTTTCTAATTCGGTATTTGTTCTGGAACTGATACAATGCACATTAATGTAAAATTACATACAAATATATAAAAAAATATTTATCAAAACTAAGCAAAATAAAATGTTTTTCAGTTCTGTATATCAAGAGTATTATGAACACAATTCAGGGAAAAAGCCAACTTTATAGAATTATGAAGAAAATAAATAAAACTAGAATCACATGTGCAAAGTATTTCTTATACAATTCAAGTACATTTTAACTTTAAAGACACCAAATCCTAAAAGTACATTATTAATTTGAATGAAAAAGTTTTGGTCCATACACACAACACTAATATTCAACAAATAAGTAATTTATCATTGACAAACAACAGGTCCTGGTAACAAATTACTACAATACCACAAAGTAAAAAAAAAAAATTTATATACATCACTGTTCCACCAACCTAGTACTAAATGAAAAAAAAAATTTATATAAAAAACTTCAAAGCACTGAAAACTGTCAATATACAATAAATATAAGTTTTAATATTCCTTGCTCTACTACTGAAAAGCAAATATTTATCTTTAAAACGATCTACTTTCCTTCTGCGAATAAAAATTATTTATATAAACTGATTTTGGTTTATCACATGGCAAGTTACATTACATGATTAGAACAGTTCATAGCAAAAACCACTAATATTCAAATTATGCTTCTACATATAAATATTTCATTTCAAGCCACCTCCTCTCACATTCATGGTGAATACTAATGAAAGGCTTTCTTTCACTTAATATATGTTAAGCCTTACATTAAAAATTATAAGGCAGAGTGCACAAAAATAGTTCTGAAGTAAATTCCATTGCACCAATAGTCATGATAGTTACTAGGGAGAAGCCACTTATTGCAAGTGATACCTCTCAAATTACACAAGCACTGATAACCTTTAACCATAGTCTCAATATAGTGCCATTTCCAAACTTTTAAAAAAGGCAGCCAAATTAAGTTTGTGTCTAAGGTTCAAAATCATGATTCATTTCATTACACCATTCATGTCCTGGGACACTACAACATCCGGCTACAACACTCAGACGACAACAGGAGCAACAACCTGCAATTATTGGTTCCTAACTTATCTTTTGAATCCATCCCCTGAGTGCAGTGTAAAAAGATGGTACAGATTAAGCATTAAAATCTGTGCTTCAATTTCTTGACCTCCCCTGAGAGGAGAGTCTATGGTAGGAGTATGTACTGATGTTAGTTGCTGCAACGCCTACATAAGACCACCCCAGAGGAGTCTCAGAAATACCCTAGTGAGAGGAAACCTACAGAGGAGCCTTAATTTTTGAGTCCTATGGAGGTGTCCTACTGGGTGTGCTTGTCCCCTTCTTCAGTGCCACACTTAACACTAGAAGCCTACGCGCAGCATTGTCGAGCTGCACCTCGATCATTCCTCCTCTCTGGGCGAACAACACTGTCTGGATTTTCCTGCAATAAAGTTATACAACAATGTTTCATTTCATATTTTATTATAGTTTAAATATTACTTAATAACCATGATGAAGTAATACTTAAGTGTAGTACATTATGCAAATAAACTTGTAATCAAGGTTAAATAGTAATATTAAAATACCATGAATTTAGTGATGCCGTGAGAGCACACGAAATCTTTCGTTATGAATGATAATTATGGTCATGTGATGTTGCAAAAAGAAAAAGTGTTTGGGAAGAGGAGAAAGTGTCATTGTTAAAAAAAAATATACATGTATATAGAGGATACCTCGATTATAAAATGGAGACTAATGAGAGGCTGAAAGAGCACAATGTAATAATATACAGTGGAACCTCTACTTACGAGTGCATCAATGTGCGAGTTTTTTCCAGATACGAGCAGCTGCTCGGTCGATTTTTTGTTTCCAGACACGAGCAAAATTTCCAGATGCAAGCAGGCCTCAAGGGAGGTTAACCGACACTTGTGAGGGGGCTCTAGCTCTTGATCTAGGGAACTGGATCTCAGTTGTTTGTTGGACTATCTTATTGAAACCTGGGCAATGTATGATGAAAAGATGCTTCTTAACATACACCAAATATGAAAGAAATCGGACCATAAATAACGGAGTTCACTTCTCAGCCATTAGCCTCCCCTTAGCTGTATAGTATTTTCGTATGGTTTTTATGGTTGTATTCTCGTTTTATTTGGCCTCGTGTGATAGAATGGAAGATATACTACAAAAATAAATATGATTTTAATTGGTTTCATGATGAAAAGTACCTTGAAATTAAGCTCAAAATAGCAGAAATGTTCAATTCTTTGGCGACATCAGTGACAGACATCATGAGGTAGCAGTGGCAGACAACATGAAGCAGCAGAGGCAGACAACATGAAGCAAGTGGCAGACATCATGAGGTAGCAGTGGCAATCATGAGGTAGCAGTGGCAGACATCATGAAGCAGCAGTGGCAGACATCATGAAGCAGCAGTGGCAGACATCATGAGGCAGCAGTGGCAGACATCATGAAGCAGCAGTGGCAGACATCATGAAGCAGCAGTGGCAGACATCATGAGGCAGCAGTGGCAGACATCATGAAGCAGTGGCCAAGTGTAGCATTAAGAGTGTAGCAATTAAGTGTAGCATTAAGAGTGTAGCAATTAAGTGTAGCATTAAGAGTGTAGCACTTAAAAGTCACTGACTTTTTTGGGTTATCCTAGGTTCTCTACACCTGTAGTCAGGAGCAGGAATGGCCTCTGTGGTAGGCCTATAAACCCAAACAACAACAATGGCAGCTGTCACCATCACAAGCCACATACATAATGACACATATTTTATTCATTCTAGTGTATATATCATGTTTCTATGTTATTATTATTGCTTAGAATGTCATTTCACATGAATTGTGATAGATAAATAAGCTGTAGAGATGATATTAGGGGAATTATTAAAGTATTTTCTCGTGCCTGGAATTCCACTGGAATGAATTAATTCCATTTCAATTAATTTAAATGAGGAAAATTGACTGCAAACGAGCAAATCCAGTTGCGAGCAAGGTCACAAAACGGTTTAAACTCTTAAGTAGAGGTTCCACTGTATCTGAAAACATTAAAAGCATCATAAAGTGGGTAAGAGAGCGAGGGTGAATGAACTGAAAAAGGAGATGGGACAGATGCAAGCAACTATTGAGAGAAAAGTATGCTATGTTTAGGAAATGAGAAGGCCAAGGAGGTATGGCATCAACTTCAAATTGCAGTGCTAGTGTGCAGCAAAGTTTATGGGTACATGACATTAATCACCAGTGTATAAATAGCACCGTAACAATTATATTTATGGCACTGGCACATAAGAATGGAGGAGCTTTGCAACAGCCTACATGCCCATTCTAGGCAAGTCCTCAAATCCAACCCCTTTCAGATATATTTGTCCTAACTTTTAAACCTACCCAAGGATTTAGGCTTCCATAGTCCTGGTTGGTGTTATGTCATCAAAAGGGAGCAGCAGTGGTGGTGGTAGTCAACAGCAGTAGTAGCAGCAGTTAGGGCTAAATTTTTATTGTGGTAAATATGATAGGTTATGGCTGCACCTGTTGTGATCCTGTCTGAGAAGGGGGAGGGCGGGGCACCAGTATTTACATATCCTTACGTTCCTCACCCCATCTCTACCACTGCTTCGTGTTTTTTTTTTTTCTTATTTAGGGTATGTGTACATACCAAGCAAATATTTTTTATGGTGGTCTTGAGGGCACAATTGTGTTATAGCTACAAATAAAAGAAAAATCAAAACTTTTGGTAGCTTTAAAAATAGGTTGAACAGATATACAAGTAAGAAAGGGTGAATTGAGATGGCCCTGCTCTGCAGTGGCCAGTAAGCTTACTAAGATGCTCTTTCATTATGCACTTTTTTTGTTATTTTGATTAATTTTTGCACATTGAGGTAGTATGCACTTACAATATGTGCAAAACTTGGTACATATTTGTTTTTTGGGTGGGTTGGGGGGCCTCTTATGGCCAGTAATAGAGGCTATTACTTCAAACTTTGCATTTTTGGTGTTATTACTTTGATAAAAAGATTCTACCATTTTAGATAAAATGGTTTTTACTTTTTTAATCTTGTAGCTGGAGCAAGTGAGGGAAAAAGTCCTGGTGATTTGACAAGATTTTGGAGAAAAAAAAAAAAACACATGAAATGATAGAGAATCTTTTCCTGATGGTAATGAAACCAAATGTACAAAATTTGATGGAAAATTTACGGAATTACGCTCTTGCAAAGTTATCAGTCTCAAGTGATATTTATGCATCGGCGATTTTGCCCACTTTGAGCCCTATTTTGGGACAACTCCATTGTTTCAGTCGCCTATATTCATAGCTATTTTGCTAGCACTCCTTTTATTCTATCGACTGAGTACAAGAAACTGCCCATTTACCTATTTCAACTACCCAATAAAGTGATCAGAAATTGGTAAATTGGCCAATTTCTTACAAAACTCAAGAAAGGCCAATTTCAAAATAGGGTCCAGAAATAACAATGCAAACATTCCTAGCACTAAAATAACATTTTTTCTCTGTTCATTAGTCATCTCTTATATTACACTTGTTTTCCATTTTGAATTTTTATTCACACACACCAAAAAAAAAAAAATTTTTTAGAAGATTTTCTGTTATGCAGACCACTGCATTATTGTAAAAATGTTAAGCTACTTTTAGTCTGTTAAACCATTCAAAATCATCTCTTTCTGTAATATATATACCATTCTAGCAAGAGAGACCAAGAAAACGAGAATACAACCATAAATACCATACAAAAATACACTGCAAAGTTGCTGTTTTAAACCAAAAACACGCTGCATTTCTTTTCCTCATCATGCACTGCATGCCGCAGGATTTTTTTTATACTGCACACACCGACCACTCAGATCCATTCTCTCATATGTAGGCCTACCAGCTCTCTCCCGCAAGTCTGAAGCTGCTAGAATTTTGGCGTAGTATTATGGGACCAACTCTGGCTTTAAAGCTGTAATATTACAGGACTGACAGTGACAGGGTTAAGATTTTATGGTGTATTGAAGTTGGTGAATTATTATTATAATAAAAAAGAAGCGCTAAGCCACAAGGGCTATACAGCACTGCAGGGTAGGAAAGGAAGCAAGGGTATTGGGCGGCAGAAGGGAGGAGGGATGATCAGTAGGTTACAGAAAACAGCGGGGCAGGGGATAGTGCAGGGTAGAGGGTAGCAAGAGATCGAGGTAGAAAGGGCTGAAGGTATCATCAGAGTTTGTGAAGTAAGTCAGTTGTTGTCAAAAATTCAATGAGAGAGTCTGGATGAAAGGTGGGTCCTTCAGCGAGAAGGGAAGGTAAAGAGAGAACAGTGGAGCGAAGACGACGACGGAGGTAAATTCTGCGTGCTCGTTGATAAAGTGGGCAGTCTAACAGAATGTGGCTGACTGATAATGGAACCTGACAGTTCTCACAGAGAGGAGCAGGGCGCCTCTCCATGAGATATCCATGAGTAAGACGAGTATGGCCAATGCGAAAACAGGAGAGAGTAGTCTCCCAACCTCGACACTGGTGAAAAGAAGACGGCCAGTAACCTATACTAGGTTTAATAGATTGAAGTTTGTTACCGAGCAGAGTAGACCAACGTTGTTGCCAACGGGTGTGAAGGTGTGAAGCAAAATAGTCCGTAAATGGAATACCTCTATATGAAACTGGTAGGTTATGTACTGCTGACCGCGCAGCAGTGTCTGCCTGTTCATTGCCCTGTACGTCAACATGACCAGGGACCCAACAAAAAACAATATCTTTATGCTTGGTAAAGATGTGGCATAGCCACAGTTGGATACGGAGGACTAAGGGGTGAGGTGTATCAAATTTCTGTATAGCCTGTAAAGCACTAAGGGAGTCTGAGACAACCACAAATGATGACACAGGCATAGATGCAATACGGATAAGTGCTGCAAGAATGGCATACAATTCAGCAGTAAAAATACTAGCCCAAGATAGTAAATGCCCTCGTACGACGCTGTCCGGAAACACTGCTGCGAATCCTACGCCGTCTGAAGACTTAGAGCCATCTGTGTACACTGCAATGGCATGAGAATGAGAGTGGAAGTGGTCAAGAAAAAGAGAGTGGGAAGCGACCGTAGACGGTTGGGCTTTCGAGCAAGGGAGAGAGAAAGAACAGACTCGAACAGCTGGAACTTCCCAGGGGGGTAGGGAAAAGTGAGATGCTACATGAACATAGAAAGGTGGTAATTGAAGAGAAGACAAGAGTGAATGTAGGCGAAGAGAGAAGGGACGGAGCAAACAAGCGGCGAACAAATAAAGAATGTCTACTAATATCGGAGACCATTCTATAAATGGAAGGATTGCAGAGATCACGAGAGCATACATAGTAGCGATGGCAATGGGCATCACGGCAATTGGATAAGGATGGAACGTTCACTTCTGCATAGAGGCTCTCAAGAGGGGAAGAGCGAAAAGCACCAAGGCATAAACTTAATCCTTGGTGATGAATAGGGTTGAGGCTAGATATAGCAGCAGGAGAGGCAGCTGAATAGATCTGGTCACCATAGTCAAGTTTCTATAAAATGAGGGTAGAATGTAGATTAAGAAGAGTTCGACGATCAGCTCCCCATGAAAGATGAGCAAGGGTTTTAAGAAGATTCAGCTGGCTGTGACAAGTTGTCTTCAGAGAGGTAATGTGAGGTTTCCAGGATAACCTACGGTCAAAGAGGAGGCCTAGAAACCTGACTATCACGTTCAGGGATGCAGGTGCCATAGAGGTATAAAGGATGATCGGAGATGACAGAGCGTCTAGTGAGAGTAATTTGGCGAGTTTTGGTACTGGAAAATTTAAACCCATGTGTGGTGGTCCAATTGGAAACACGGTCGACTGCATGCTGGAGAGAAACTGTAATGAGGTGACAGCGCCTGCACAGGCAATAGCGAAGTCATCAACATAGAGTGATGACCAAATATTGGATGAAAGACTAGAGGCCAAATCATTTATAGCAAGGAGAAAAAGTGTTGTGCTCAGAACACATCCCTGGGGGACACCTTCAGCTTGGATGAAGTCCGGGGAAAGCACATTATTAAACTGAACACGGAAATGTCTGTCAGTTAAAAAGTTCTTAAGGAAGGATGGTAGACTGCCTCGAAGGCCTAAGGAGTGGGCTTGGGCCAAAATATTATACCTCCAAGTTGTGTCATATACCTTCTCAAGGTCAAAAAATATGGCAATAACCGAGTGGTTACGAAAGCCATATTGACGAGTGGAGAGACTGTTGTGTCTCTAAATACCACACTAAACATCTATTTACCAGGCGTTCCATCACTTTGCAAACTGCACTGGTAAGAGCAATGGGACGATAGTGGGAGGCTTCATGTCCCGTAGTACCCGGTTTGCAGAAAGGGAGAACAATGGCAGATTTCTACAGCTGTGGAAGAACTCCTTGTGACCAAATAAGATTGAAAAGGAGTAATAGGACTGCAAGGGCTGACCGATGTAAATGTTGTAGCATACGAATATGAATGTCGTCGGGCCCAGCTGCCGATGATCGGCAAGCTGAGAGTGTTGCCTCCAGTTCCTGAAGGGTAAAAGGCACATTATACTGTTCTTCTCTGAGAGAAGAAAAGTCCAAGGATGCTAACTCTCTGGCAGACTTTGAGGAAAGAAATGAGGGGCATAGATGGAGCCCCTGAGAAATACGGACCAGATGATTGCCAATTTCATTGGCAACATCTAGTGGGTTTGCTATATCAACAACGGCAACCCGCAGAACAGGAGCCGGGTCAGGAGAATATTTACCACTCAGTTTTCGTACTTTTTTCCAGACTGCACTCATAGAGGAAGCAGAGGTGATGGTGGAGACAATCTCGCCAGCAAGTGCATTTAGCGTCACGGATGACACGGCGAGTGATCGCATGCTTCTGCTTAACCCCTTCAGGGTCCAAAGCCCAAATCTGAAGTGGTTCCCCATTGTCCAAGAATTTAAAAAAAAAAAAAAATTTATTTTTTTCTTATGAAATGGACGAGAATCTTTTTGTGAAGGTAATAATACAAAAAGTACGAAATTTGATGGAAAATTGACGAAATTATGCTCTCGCTAATTTTGATGTGTCAGCGATATTTACGAAGCGGCGATTTTGCCGACTTTGACTCCCATTTTAGGCCAATTACATTATTCCAGTCAACCAAATTCTTAGCTATTTCACTAGTATTACTTCTATTCTATCGATTGTGCACAAGAAATCGCCAAGTCAACTGTTTCAACTACAAATTAAAGTGATCGGAAATTGTTAATTTGGCCAATTTAACACAAAGTTCAAAATATTCCAATTTCAAAATAGGGTCCAGAATAAACAAAGTAGGTATTCCTGGAACTAAACTAACATTTCCTCTGTTCATTAGTTATGTTTTCAGGCTTTACAAATAAATTCCATTTTGATTTTTTATTCACATAATGAATTTTTATTCACACCAAAAAATTTAAGATTTACTGTTATGCAATACTGTAATAATTGTATAAATATCATCACCATATTCATGAATGCATATTAGACCCACCAGCTGGCGTGTATTAGACGTGTGAGGTCGTTTGTTTACTCTTGAACATCGGCAAAAATTTAACATTTCTGCTACTTTGAGCTCAGTTTCAAGCCATTTCCAATGCTAAAACCAATCAAAATCATCTCTATTTCTGTAATATGTCTTCCATTCTACCAAATGAGACTAAGAAATCGCAAATACAACTATAAAAAACATACGAAAAAACACTGCAAAGTCGCTGTTTTAATCGAAAAATCATGATTTCAGTTTGTTTTCTCTCATTATACACAGTGTGCTGCAGGATCTGTTTTATGTGGTGCACACATACCACATAGATGTATTCTCTCATATCTAGGCCCAAATGTACCACTCACAGTTTATCAGAGTGAGCTGAGCTTATGACGTAGATCTACGGTTTGGACACTGAACGTAAAGCCGTAGATCTACGGGACGGACCCTGAAAGGGTTAAAATCAAGAAGTCTCTCCGTGGTTCTATTGTACCGGTACCTGCCCCACGCAGCGCGTTTCAAACGTACTGCACGAGCACAAGCAGGAGACCACCAAGGCACGCATTTCTGAGAATGCCTGCCCGAAGTTTGGGGAATAGAATGAGAAGCTGCGGTTAAAACGGACGACGAGAAGAGGTGTAAAAGCTCATCAATGGAAGACGAAGAAGGAACCTCACTAAAAATAGTTAGTTGTGAGTAAAGGTTCCAATTTGCCTGATCAAATTGCCAGCGTGGGTTACGAAGAGGTGGTGAATATGAAGGGGAAGTAAGAATGATTGGGAAATGATCGCTGTCATGTAAATCCGGGAGAACAGACCAGGTGAAGTCTAATGCGGCGGAGGAAGAGCAGACTTGAGAGACAGATGCAAGAGAGAGTATGAGTCCGAGGATCAAAATGGGTGTGAGTACCTGTATTTAAAACATGGAGAGGGTGGGTAGCAAGAAAAGCCTCTAACTGAATGCCACAGGAATCACAGTGAGAACCCCCCAGAGGAAATGATGGGCATTAAAATCGCCAAGTAACAGAAGTGGTGGCGGTAATGACGAAACAAGAAAGGCAATATCCGGGATAGATAATGCCCGAGAAGGAGAGAGATACAAAGAACAGATTGTATACCACCTATGCAAGTGGATACAGGCTGCTGTGTAATGCAGCGAAGTACGAACAAATAGCTGATGGTACGGAATATCAGTGTGCAGAAGAAGGGCACTTTCATTAAAGGTCCCATCAGGAAAAGGATCTGAAGAATACAATAAATTATAGCCTGAGATGGGATAGATAACGGAAGAGTGTAATTTTGGTTCCTGTAAGCAAACACCAACAGGGGAAAACTGGGAGAGCAACATCTGAAGCTCACCCCGATTACCCGAGGCCGCGAATATTCCACTGTAAATAGGCCATGATTGGCAATGATAAAGATGCCTGAAATCCGCAGGTATGGGTACCTACGGACTAGGAGGGTTAGAAAAGTCCACATGTGGTGGCAAAGGAAAACATTCAAGTAGCAAAGGAACGGTGCGTTGTGAAGAAAAGAGTTGCGCAGATGGAGAAGAGGAAAAAGAAGGAACAGAGGGTGGATCAGTGTCCATTGATGGTTTGGTCTCTGCAATATATTCAGAGATTGCTTCAAGTGTTTCGGAGTTCAGAGACGTCGTATGGGAGACAATATTGGAGATGGAAGGAGGAGGAGTTTGAGTAAAGATCAGAGCTGTAATGGACTGTACCAAGGTAGGGGGGGAAGGGCAAAAGGGTGGAGGGAACTGGAGAAGTGTGGGAGGGGACAAGAGGCAGAAACCCAGGAGGTGGCAGAAGAGGAAGAAACTTGGGAGGGGACAGGGGAGGAAGGCTCAGTACGAGGAGGAGGATGAACCTCCACACTTGTAAAGGAGCCACTGAAAGGGGAAGACCTAGGTACAGAGACCGAGAAGGTAAAATGTTAAGGTGGATGAAGGGAAGGAGGGGTTAAAGGAGATTTGTTGGACCTCTGAGAAGAGGGATGACTGGGAGGTGTCGTACGAGGTCTTGTCAATACCGGGGTTTGTGAGGGAGAACACAAAGTGAGGACAGACTGAGGTGTTGAAGTAGGGATGTCTGGACCCAGGACAGCAAAAGAATTAGATACAGGAGTGACTATGGGACTGGCAACCGCAGAGGAGGCTGCAGAAGATGGGACCCCAGAAGTGGAGGGACGTTTTGAAACACGAGAATAAGAAACACGGGGTAGTCTCCCTTGGAGGCGGAGATGAGAAACTGCCATAGCATAAGGGAGACCTTCTGCCTCTGAGGCAACGAATTTTCCGCTCATTTAACCCTTTGAGGGTTTTCGTCGTACTAGTACGTCTTACGCGTAGGGGTTTTTGACGTACTAGTACTCATAAATTCTAGCGGCCTCAAATCTAGTGGGAGAAAGCTGGTAGGCCTTCATATGAAAGAATGGGTCTATGTGGTCAGTGTGCACAGTCTAAAAAAAATCCTGCAGCACACAGTGCATAATGAGAAAAAAAAAAATTTTACCATTTTTTTTTAATAAATCAGCGACTTTGCAGTGTATTTTCGTATGGTATTTATTGTTGTATTCTAGTTTTCTTGGTCTCATTTTATAAAATGGAAGACATATTACAGAAATTGAGATGATTTTGACTGGTTTTACAAAGAAAAGTGCCTTGAAATTGAGCTCAAAATAGCAGAAATGTTCGATTTTTACCAAACTTCAAAAGTAAACAAATCGTGCCAAGCGTGCAATACACGTCAACTGGTGAGTCTAATATTCTTTCACAAGTGCACCAATAATATTTATACCATTTCTTACACTAATGCAGTAGTCTGCATAACAGTAAATCTTCTATTTTTTGTGAGAATAAAAATTCAAAGTGGAAAGCAAAAGAATATAAGAGGGGCCTTGAGACGTGACTAATGACCAGAGGAAATGTCATTTTAGTGCCAGGAATGTCTTTCTTGTTTATTCTGGACCCTATTCGGAAATTGGCATCTTTTGAAATTTGTGTGAAATTGGCAAAATTGCTAAATTCTGACCACTGTACTGGATAGTTGAATTTCATAAATGAGTGGTTTCTTGCACCCATTCGATAGAAAAAATGGAGTTCTAGCGAAATATTCATGTTTTTTGTCGACTAGTACAGTGAAATTGGCCGAAAATGGGGCTCAAAGTGGGCAAAATCGCCAATGCGTAAACATCGCCGAGACCGCTAACTTTGCGAGAGCATAATTCCGTAAGTTTTCTATCAAATTTCAAACTTTTGGTGTCTTTATGATCGGGAAAAGATTCTCTATCTTTTCATAGGAGAAAATAATTTTTTTTTTTTTTAAATTTGGCCGACCCTGAGAACGAGTTTCGGAGAGGGCCTGTCGACCCTCAAAGGGTTAAGTAGACCTGGCAACGGCGAGAGTACGAAGGGTAAGCCTCGTGACAATTAAGGCAAGAGGGAGGTCGACTGCAAGATGTATTAGAATGGTCATCGGCACCACAGACTGGGCATTCAGCTATAGATCTGCAATATTTTGCTGGGTGGCCAAATCGCCAGCAATTCCTACACTGTTGCGGTGTAGGGATCACCTTACGAACTTGTAACTGATGTCCTGCTACATAAACAGAGGATGGGAGTTCACGGCTGTCAAAAGTTAAATGAGCCACATTGCAAGGGTATCGTCTTCGTCCATGGGCGGGAAGAACATAAGTGTCTACCTTGAGAATTGGGAGATCTTGGAGTTCCAGCTGTTTGAGAATGTCATTGCCAAACATCTGGAAATTCTGTTGGACTATGGTATGGGGGCAGAATAACAGTACCACTACAAGAATTGAGGGAATGATGTTTTTCGATAGTGACAGGAATAGTATCGATATGTGAAAGAAGAGAAAGATCATGAGCTTGGGTAGAATTCTGGACTGTGATGATGCACGTACCACTCTTAAGAGCATGAAAGGAAATATCTCTACCAACATGGCGTAGGAGCGCTTTGCCAATACTATGGTCAGAAAGTTAGGCAGTAGAAGAAGTCTGTCGTAAAGTAAAGAATTTAGTCCATTGTGTGGTCCGAAACCGAGTGTGGAGAGGGAGTACATGACGTGTCGGTCTTTTCCGAGTAGAATGGGAAGGTAATGAAGTAACATAGTCAGGAGATTGTCGTTGGCATTTAACCCTTTGAGGGTTTTCGTCGTACTAGTACGTCTTACGCGTAGGGGTTTTTGACGTACTAGTACTCATAAATTCTAGCGACCTCAAATCTAGTGGGAGAAAGCTGGTAGGCCTTCATATGAAAGAATGGGTCTATGTGGTCAGTGTGCACAGTCTAAAAAAAATCCTGCAGCACACGGTGCATAATGAGAAAAAAAAAACTTTTTCCATTTTTTTTTAATAAATCAGCGACTTTGCAGTGTATTTTCGTATAGTATTTATTGTTGTATTCTAGTTTTCTTGGTCTCATTTTATAGAATGGAAGACATGTTACTGAAATTGAGATGATTTTGACTGGTTTTACAATGAAAGGTGCCTTGAAATTGAGCTCAAAGTAGCAGAAATGTTCGATTTTTACCAAACTTCAAAAGTAAACAAATCGTGCCAAGCGTGCAATACACATCAACTGGTGAGTCTAATATTCTTTCACAAGTGCACCAATAATATTTATACCATTTTTTACACTAATGCAGTAGTCTCCATAACAGTAAATCTTATATTTTTTGTGAGAATAAAAATTCAAAGTGGAAAGCAAAAGAATATAAGAGGGGCCTTGAGACGTGACTAATGACTAGAGGAAATGTCATTTTAGTGCCAGGAATGTCTTTCTTGTTTATTCTGGACCCTATTCCGAAATTGGCATCTTTTGAAATTTGTGTGAAATTGGCAAAATTGCTAAATTCTGACCACTGTACTGGATAGTTGAATTTATAAATGGGTGGTTTCTTGCACCCATTCGATAGAAAAAATGGAGTTCTAGCGAAATATTCATGTTTTTTGTCGACTAGTACAGTGAAATTGGCCGAAAATGGGGCTCAAAATGGGCAAAATCGCCGATCCGTAAACATCGCCGAGACCGCTAACTTTGCGAGAGCATAATTCCGTAAGTTTTCTATCAAATTTCAAACTTTTGGTGTCGTTATGATCGGGAAAAGATTCTCTATCTTTTCATAGGAGAAAATAATTTTTTTTTTTTTTTTAAATTTGGCCGACCCTGAGAACGAGTTTCGGAGAGGGCCTGTCGACCCTCAAAGGGTTAAAAGTGGGACCAGAGTCAGTCCGACGTGAGACGGGCTGGCGATTCGAAAATCATCGCACCATAGAGGGAGAGGCCAGAGGCATAGTCAAAGGAAAGCAGAGGCCAGACAAATCGAAGGAGTCAGTGGAAGCCCCGGTACCTGAAGCGGGTGAGGAAACAGCACCAGCAAGAGGTACAGGGGCCTTAGGAGTGTCCAAAGAGTGGCCAAAAGATGAGGCGAGGTCAGAATAGGGTGTGGTAACAATAAGGGGCCCGGGGGTAGCGGGGTCATGGATTTGGGACTCCATGGTTAGGTTACTTCTTTCTTTTTGTTTTTAAGAAAAAAAAAAAAAGCAAGAAAATAAAAATAAAAAAAAAGAATAAAAAAAGGGGGGGACCAGGAATGAAAGGGCCAGAAATCTCCCTCAGCGCCCAAGAGGACCTCAGCACCGCAAGTAGCGCAGATGCAGCATGGAACCCGTGCCATACCCTACCCTTCATGCCAGTAAACCAGCAATCCAGGATAGCAACTTCACATCTGCCGAGCTACCTCGGTGGACAAAAGAGAGGGCGGCCGGATATCCGTCACAAAGCATACCTCCTTCGGCCACCACCCCCGGAATCCGAAAGGTGGCTTCCAGAGATACACCTGTGGCCCCGAAAGACACCCAAAGCCACCCTCCGGGATACCAGAGAGGGGTTGGGACATCCCCAGGCGATCCAGATCCCACGGCAAGCTACGCCACCGCCAAGAACCTCAACGGAATGGGATGGACCCCGGTACCCTTCCCCCTATGAACTAGTGTGCCTGTGGGAAAAATCCTAAAGGCCAAAAAGAGGAAGGGCAAAAGGGAGGGGTAAGGAGGAGGAGGAAAGGAAAAAGGGGAGGATGGGATAGGGAAGGGGGGATTGGGGGGTAATTAGGTTCGGTCTGAGGAAGGAGACCAACAGGTCTAATTCCTCAGACCAAGAGCCTCTTCACCACGCCAAGGAGCCCCCCTTGAAGAGGATCACGCGTCTAATACATGTCCAACTAATGCGTGTTCACGAATGCACTGATATTATTTATACAATTATAATAACCTAGGGATTGGCAGAGAGCATGTATAGTTCCTTTATATAAAGGAAAGGGAGACAAAAGAGATAGTAAAAATTATTAGGGAATAAGTTTACTGAGGTAGTAGGTTGGTAGACAGCAACCTCCCAGGGAGGTACTACCGTCCTGCCAAGTGAGTGTAAAACGAAAGCCTGTAATTGTTTTACGTGATGGTAGGATTGCTGGTGTCCATTTTTCTGTCTCGTAAACATGCAAGATTTCAGGTACGTCTTGCTACTTCTTACACTTAGGTCACACTACACATACATGTACAAGAATATATATATGTACACACCCCTCTGGGTTTTCTTCTATTTTCTTACTAGTTCTTGTTCTTGTTTATTTCTTGCTCTCTCCATGGGGAAGTGGAACAGAATTCTTCCTCCGTAAGCCACGCGTGTTGTAAGAAGCAACTAAAATGCCGGGAGCAAGGGGCTAGTAACCCCTTCTCCTGTATATATTACTAAATGTAAAAGGAGAAGCTTTCGTTTTTCATTTTGGGCCACCCCGCCTCAGTGGGATACGGTCGGTGTGTTGAAAGTGTAGTAGTTTACTGAGCATACCAGGTAAAGTGCATGGTAGGGTTATTATTGAAAGAATTAGAGGTAAAACAGAGAGTAGGATTGCAGATGAGCAAGGAGGCTTTAGAATGGGTAGAGGATGTGTAGATCAAGTGTTTACATAGAAGCATATATGTGAACAGTATTTAGAGAGAGGTAGGGAAGTTTCCATTGCATTTATGGATTTAGAAAAGGCATATGATAGAGTAGGTAGGGGAGCAATGTGGCAGATGTTGCAAGTGTATATGGAATAGGTAGTAAGTTACTAAATGGTGTGAAGCATTTTTTTTTAAGGATAGTGAGGCTCAGCCTAGGTAGTAGCTTGGTAGACAGCAACCGCCCTGGGAGGTACTACCGTCCTGCCAAGCGAGTGTAAAACGGAAACTTGTAATTGTTTTACACGATGGTAGGATTGCTGGTGTCTTTTTTTCTGTCTCATAAACATGCAAGATTTCAGGTACGTCTTGCTACTTCTTCTTACACTTAGGTCACACTACACATACATGTTTTTTTTTTTTTCAACAAGTCGGCCGTCTCCCACCGAGGCAGGGTGACCCAAAAAAGAAAGAAAATCCCCAAAAAGAAAATACTTTCATCATCATTCAACACTTTCACCACACTCACACATTATCACTGTTTTTGCAGAGGTGCTCAGAATACAACAGTTTAGAAGCATACACATATAAAGATACACAACATATCCCTCCAAACTGCCAATGTCCCAAACCCCTCCTTTAAAGTGCAGGCATTGTACTTCCCATTTCCAGGACTCAAGTCCAATTGTATGAAAATAACCGGTTTCCCCGGGAGCAAGGGGCTAGTAACCTCTTCTCCTGCAGGATTTTTTTTAGACTGTGCACACTCCACATAGACCCATTCTTTCATATGAAGGCCTACCAGCTTTCTCCCACTAGATCCGCTAGAATTTATGAGTACTAGTACGTCAAAAACCCCTACGCGTAAGACGTACTAGTACGACGAAAACCCTCAAAGGGTTAAAGTGCAGGCATTGTACTTCCCATTTCCAGGACTCAAGTCCAATTATATGAAAATAACCGGTTTCCCTGAATCCCTTCACTAAATATTACCCTGCTCACACTCCAACAGATCGTCAGGTCCCAAGTACCATTCGTCTCCATTCACTCCTATCTAACACGCTCACGCATGCTTGCTCGAAGTCCAAGCCCCTTGCCCACAAAACCTCCTTTACCCCCTCTCTCCAACCCTTTCGAGGACGACCCCTACCCCGCCTTCCTTCCCCTATAGATTTATATGTTTTCCATGTTATTCTACTTTGATCCATTCTCTCTAAATGACCAAACCACCTCAACAACCCCTCTTCTGCCCTCTGACTAATACTCTTATTAACTCCACACCTTTTCCTAATTTCCACACTCCGAATTTTCTGCATAATATTTACACCACACATTGCCCTTAAACAGGACATCTCCACTGCCTCCAACCGTCTCCTCGCTGCTGCAGTTACCACCCAAGCTTCACACCCATATAAGAGTGTTGGTACTACTATACTTTCATACATTCCCTTCTTTGCCTCCATAGATAACGTTTTTTGACTCCACATATACCTCAACGCACCACTCACCTTTTTTCCCTCACCAATTCTATGATTAACCTCATCCTTCATAAATCCATCCGCCGACATGTCAACTCCCAAGTATCTGAAAACATTCACTTCTTCCATACTCCTCCCCAATTTGATATCCAATTTTTCTTTATCTAAATCATTTGATACCCTCATCACCTTACTCTTTTCTATGTTCACTTTCAACTTTCTACCTTTACACACATTCCCAAACTCATCCACTAACCTTTGCAATTTTTCTTTAGAATCTCCCATAAGCACAGTATCATCAGCAAAAAGTAACTGTGTCAATTCCCATTTTGAATTTGATTCCCCAAAATTTAATCCCACCCCTCTCCCGAACAGCCTAGCATTTACTTCCTTTACAACCCCATCTATAAATATATTAAACAACCATGGTGACATTACACATCCCTGTCTAAGACCTACTTTTACCAGGAAGTAGTCTCCCTCTCTTCTACACACTCTAACCTGAGCCTCACTATCCTCATAAAAACTCTTTACAGCATTTAATAACTTACCACCTATTCCATATACAGTGGACCCCCGCATAACGATTACCTCCGAATGCGACCAATTATGTAAGTGTATTTATGTAAGTGCGTTTGTATGTGTATGTTTGGGGGTCTGAAATGGACTAATCTACTTCACAATACTCCTTATGGGAATAAATTCGGTCAGTACTGGCACCTGAATATACTTATGGAGTGAAAAAATATCGTTAACCGGGGGTCCACTGTACTTGCAACATCTGCCACATTGCTCCTCTATCCACTCTATCATATGGCTTTTCTAAATCCATAAATGCAATAAAAACTTCCCTACCTTTATCTAAATACTGTTCACATATATGCTTCAATGTAAACACTTGAACTACACATCCCCTACCCACTCTGAAGCCTCCTTGCTCGTCCGCAATCCTACATTCTGTCTTACCTCTAATTCTTTCAATTATAACCCTACCGTACACTTTTCCTGGTATACTCAGTAAACTTATTCCTCTATAATTTTTAGTCTCTTTTGTCCCCTTTCCCTTTATATAAAGGGACTATACATGCTCTCCGCCAATCCCTAGGTACTTTCCCCTCTTTCATACATTTATTAAACAAAAGTACCAACCACTCCAACACTATATCCCCCCCTGCTTTTAACATTTCTGTCATGATCCCATCAGTTCCAGCTGCTTTACCCCCTTTCATTCTACGTAATGCCTCACGTACCTCCCCCACACTTACATTCTGCTCTCCTTCACTCCTAAAAGATGGTATACCTCCCTGGCCAGTGCATGAAATTACTGCCTCTCTTTCTTCCTTAACATTTAAAAGTTCCTCAAAATATTCTCGCCATCTACCTAATACCTCCATCTCCCCATCTACTAACTCCCCTACTCTGTTTTTAACTGACAAATCCATACTTTCCCTAAGTTTTCTTAACTTGTTTAACTCACTCCAAAATTTTTTCTTATTTTCATTAAAATTTCTTGACAGTGCCTCTCCCACTCCATCATCCGCTCTCCTTTAGCACTCTCTCACCACTCTTTTCACCTTTATTTTACTCTCCATATACTCTGCTCTTCTTTTAACACTTCTGCTTTGTAAAAACCTCTCATAAGCTACCTTTTTCTCTTTTATCACACCCTTTACTTCATCATTCCATCAATCACTCCTCTTTCCTCCTGCCCCCACCCTCCTATAACCACAAACTTCTGCCCCACATTCTAATACTGCATTTTTAAAACTATTCCAACCCTTTTCAATCCCCCCACTACTCATCTTTGCACTAGCCCACCTTTCTGCCAATAGTCGCTTATATCTCACCCCGAACTTCCTCCTCCCTTAGTTTATACACTTTCACCTCCCTCTTACTTGTTGTTGCCACCTTCCTCTTTTCCCATCTACCTCTTACTCTAACTGTAGCTACAACTAAATAATGATCCGATATATCAGTTGCCCCTCTATAAACATGTACATCCTTGTACATACATGTACAAGCATGCATAATATATATATATATATATATATATATATATATATATATATATATATACAGTGGACCCCCGCATAGCGAACTTAATCCGTGCAAGAGGGCTGGTCGTTATGCGAAATGTTCGCTATGGGAATTAATTTTCCCAATAAGAAATAATGGAAATAAAATTAATCCGTGCAAGACACCCAAAAGTATGAAAAAAAAATTTTTTTACCACAAAAAAATGTTAATTTTAGTACACACAAACTGAAAAAGGCATGCACAATTACATGACACTTACTTTTATTGAAGATCTGGTGATGATTGATGGGATGGGAGGAGGGGAGAGAGACTGTTAGTGTTTAGAAGGGGAATCCCCTTCCATTAACACTTGAGGAGGCAAGTCCTTTTCCGGGGTTACTTCCCTTCTTCTTTTAATGCCACTAGGACCAGCTTCAGAGTCACTGGACTTCTTTCTGTCCATAGAGCTCTGTACCTCCCGTTCCTTTACGATTTGTCTAAAATGGGCCATAACATTGTCATTGAAATAGTCACCAGCACGCCTTGCAACAGCTGTGTCAGGGTGATTTTCATCCATAAAGGTTTGCAGTTCAACCCACTGTGCACACATTTCCTTAATTTTTGAAGTAGGCACAATGGATTCCACAACTGGCATAGGCTTCTCAGGGTTAGCCCCAAACCCTTCAAAATCTTTCTTAATTTCCATACTAATTCTCACCCTTTTTACCACAGGGTTGGCACTAGAAGCTTTCTTGGGGCCCATGGTCACTTATTTTCAACAAACAGAACCGAAAACACTGTAATAATACGAAATATTCCGAGTGTATGCTTGAATGTTACCGCGGAGGCTAGCTGGTAAACAATGGGACAGGCGGCACATGTGAGGCTGGCTGAGGCCGCACATTGGACGCGTCTCGGACGAAGTTCGCTGAGCGGGTTTTTGTCTACTATGCGGGGCAAAATTTTAGCGATCAAAGTGTTCGCTATGCGGAATGTTCGCTATGCAAGGCGTTCGCTATGCGGGGGTCCACTGTATATATATAATTATATATATGTAAATATATATATATATATATATATATATATATATTATATATATATATATATATAATATATGTTTATATATACAGGAAGGCCCCGCTTTACGGCGTTTCACTTTACGGCGTTCCGCTAATACGGACATTTCAAATTATGACCAAAACTCACTATACGGCTCCCCCCACCTGACTTTCTAATACGGTCACCGTGCCCCACCCTGTTTGTTTACATTCTCCATGAGCTCAGTAAGCACTAAGTCTCTCCATTTTGTCTGGAAACTCCAAAATTTCAAATGTTTTTAAAAGTTATTTCATATTTTATATATACTCTGATAATTATACTTATGTATACCTGTACCTAAATAAACTTACATACATCAAGTCATTTAAATGTCGTATATTACGTTAATATACACATTTTCATTAATCCATCCATGATATTTTTTTCAAAATTATATAATAAACACGATGCATAACATATAAATAAGATAAATACACCCCACAGTAGAATAAATAAACATAAATGTGAGCTGTGTAGCAGACGACTTCCACAAGTGGTGATAATAACAATACTGAGTCTCATTAAATGTCGTATATTACGGTAATATACACATTTTCATTAATCCAGCCATGATATTTTTTTCAAAATTATATAATAAACACTATACATAACATATAAATAAGATAAATACACCCCACAGTAGAATAAATAAACATAAATGTGATCTCTGGTAGCAGACGACTTCCACAAGTGACGCCATAATAACAATAGTCACGGAGTCTCATTAAATGTCGTATATTACGGTAATATACACATTTTCATTAATCCATCCATGATATTTTTTTCAAAATTATATAATAAACACGATGCATAACATATAAATAAGATAAATACACCCCACAGTAGAATAAATAAACAAATGTGAGCTGTGTAGCAGACGACTTCCACAAGTGGTGATAATAACAATACTGAGTCTCATTAAATGTCGTATATTACGGTAATATACACATTTTCATTAATCCATCCATGATATTTTTTTCAAAATTATATAATAAACACGATGCATAACATATAAATAAGATAAATACACCCCACAGTAGAATAAATAAACAAATGTGAGCTGTGTAGCAGACGACTTCCACAAGTGGTGATAATAACAATACTGAGTCTCATTAAATGTCGTATATTACGGTAATATACACATTTTCATTAATCCAGCCATGATATTTTTTTCAAAATTATATAATAAACACTATACATAACATATAAATAAGATAAATACACCCCACAGTAGAATAAATAAACATAAA
>NC_091326.1:6470695-6575695 GCF_038502225.1 Cherax quadricarinatus | reverse complement strand
TACGGAAGAACTCCTGTATCCACGGATTTGGTTTCCGTGGTTTCAGTTATCCATGGTTTACTGTGGCCAGAAAATAAGCCTTAATTTTGCTTAATAATGGTCACAAAGCACAAAAGTAGTGAGGGTGGCAGTTCTTCAAAACCTAAGAGAAGCCATGAACTGCTTCCCAGTGAAAAAGTGATAATTCTCCACTTATTGTGCGTAATTTATCAATTGAACTTTATCATAGGTACAGGAGGGCTCCACTTATACAGCACATTAAGCTCCAGGCTACTGCTCTTAACCAAAAATTGCCATAAAGTGAAACAGCCTTTTATCACTTTCAAATGCATTTTAACCTTAAACTGTCCAAACAGATTTACATTTACATGCGTAGTGCTCCAAAAGTAGATCTGCATTTTTTTTTACATATTTTCAAATATACTATATATATAAAAAAGTAGATCAAGTTTTTACACGTTTTCAAATGTAAAAAAAAAAAAAAAAATACATTTTTTTACATACTTTCAAATGTTGAAAAAACATAGATCTATGTTTGGACAGTTTAAGGGTTAAAGCCTGATATGTTTACACTATCATATATTAAATGTGCAGTAGAGCTAGACCTAAAAAATGCATATACAGTACACACATTACTTACCTTAAAATATATTCTTCCTCAGTTTATAGTAAGAAGTGAATATATTTATTGTAGGAAGTCTGAATAAATGAATGGGTATAATTGAAAACAGCTGTATTAGCAAAATGCCATAAAGTGGGGCCTGTCTGTATGTGAATGAAAAACAAAAGAGTTCACTACTATCCATGGTTTCAGTTATCCATAGTAGGTCTCGGAACATCCCCTGCGGATATGGGGATACTACTGTAGTTGAAATAGCTAAATGGATGGTTTCTTATACTCAATTGATAGAATGAAAGGTACATTAGCGAAATAACCAAGAATTTAGTCGACTGAAACACTGGAATTGGTGTAAAATAGGACTAAAAGTGGGCCAAATCGACGGTGTAAATATCGCCGAGTCCACTAACTTTACAAGTGTAATTCCATAAGTTCTCATCAATTTTTTTTTCATTTCGTAATTTTTTTTTTTTTAATTCTTGGACCCTAAAAGCAATTTTCAGATCAGGGGTCTGGACCTTGAAAGGGTTAACTGTGATAACAGCACACTTTTGGCAAGAGAGCAACTGAATGATGGTGGATTTGTTTCCTTGTTTATACCTCCCTGCCTTAGTGAGATATGGCAGTTGAGATAAAAAATAGTGAATGATGGAGGAAAGAAAAATTAATATTAGAAAATATTTTGGGGAAAGATGGACAGACGTACAAGAAGACTGGCAGTAAATTTAATGATAAAATTAACAGGAAGGAACTAAACTTATAGAGGCTATAATACAGATCCTGGGAATGGGAGGGGGTGGGGTAATTGTTTTATTTTATCAACCACTATGTAGCATATGATTAATCAAGATTAAAAACTTTACCTTTCTGCTTCACTCTGGCATTATATACAGTGGTCCCTCGATAATCGTAAGGCTCGATTGTCGTAATTTTCGAAAATCGTAACGTTATTTTCATCAAAACATTGGCTCGTGAATCGTCGTTCGTCTGGGACGTGAACACACAGCCCTGAACCGCCTCACACTCCATTCCCAGCCAGTATGCCATTGTTTATCAGTGAGTGAGGATGATCCCACGAGTTCATATGATACATTTCATAATATTCCACTTATTTTAGTGCTTGCAACTGCTAAATAAGTCACCATGGCTCCAAAGAAACCTTCTAGTGCCAGCCCTTTGGTAAAGAATGTGAGAAACACACACAATTTAAGAAAAAGTTTGTAGAAAAATACGAAGGTGGTGGTGGTAGAGTGGAAGCAGTTGTGATAGTGGTTGATGGTGGTAGCAGTTATAATAGTGGTAGATGGTGGTAGCAGTTGTAATAGTGGTAGTAGGTGGTAGTGGTTTAGGTGGTGGTAGAGGATGCCTTCTTCAGTGATTCAGCGATACTACTAACTCCTCCAATGTTGTTGGAGTTATATAGGGCTACAGAAAACACCGCCGCCTCAGCTGCTGCTTCACCATTATGGACGGCTTACTCTCGGTGGCCCTTATACACCCAACAACAACACAACACCTTGTGACATAAATAATGACTTACTTTATTCATTCTAGAGTATATTTCATGTTTCTATGTTATTAGTATTGTTTAATATGTCATATTAGTTGAATTGTGATAGATAAATAAGCCGCAGAGTTGATATTAGTGTCATATTCTCCAACAATAAACTTGCCATCCCTCCCTCACACAACCAAGTCTTCAATAAAGGTAAGTGTGATGTTAAATAAGAACATAAGAACTTAAGAAAGGAGGAACACTGCAACAGGCCTGGTGGCCCATACTAGGCAGGTCCTTCACAAATCCAACCCACTAACAGAACAAATTTTACCCAAGTAAAAAGCTCAGGTGCAAGTCTGACTTAAATCCAACTCCTCTCACTCATGTATTTATCTAACCTAAATTTGAAACTACTCAAGCCATAGCTTTAAGAACTTAAGAACATAAGAAAGGAGGAACACTGCAACAGGCCTGCTGGCCCATACTAGGGAGGTCCTTCACAAATCCAACCGACTAACAGAACAAATGCTACCCAAGCAATAAGCTCAGGTGCAGGTCCGACTCAAATCCAACCCCTCTCACTCATGTATTTATCCAACCTAAATTTGAAACTACCCAATGTTTTAGCTTCGATCACCCTACTAGGCAGACTGTTCCACTCATCAACTACCCCTAATACCAATGTTCATTTACATTTTATTAGTGCTTTACATTTATTTGGTATTCTTTTCTGCATGTAAATCTATATTTAACTAGGGAAGTGACCCCTGAAGTGACCTAGAGTCCTTATGGAGGGGGATTCCCCTTCCAAACAATAACCTCTCTTCCCTCTCTCCTCCTCCCTGTCTTCCATTCAACAACAACAGCCTTCAATAAAGGTAACTGTCATGTTGAATGTTCATTCTTTTGTGCATGTAAATCTATCTTTAAGGTAAAAAAAAAAAAAATTGTTGTTGATACTTCTGGGTGTCTGGAACGAATTAATTGGATTTACATTATTTCTTATGGGGAAAATGAATTCGAAAATCGTCAATTTCGATAATAGTAACACTTCCAGGAACGGATTGATTACGAAAAATGAGGGACCACTGTATATCAAAATTCACATTTAAAAAATTTTCTTGCACTAAATGTGGTAGGTAATTATTGGATTATGCGGTACACTTTAAAAACCTAAACTAATAAACAAAAAATACCTGTGGGTCACGTCCTGGAGTCTTGTTGAGGATAGCTTCAGCAAGTTCCAAAAAGGCCTGTTCAATGTTGATGTTCGCTTTTGCCGACGTTTCAAGGAATCGAATACCATGCTCCCGTGCAATCTGAAACGGTTAAATACACTTCTAAAATGTACCAATCTTAAGGGATTTTTTTTATGTGACTAGCAGGCTTTTGAAATAAACAGCAAACTAAATAAATAGAATTAAACAAATACAAATATTGTATGGAAAACTAAATATTAATAACTAGAAATGGATTCTTGCATTAAATACAAAATTAAAAGTCAAATCTAACTTGCCATGAATGAAATAAACAGAACAAAATTCACATTACAGTATGTTAAAACAAAATCCCCTGTACAAAATTCAATCTAAGGTATTTTTGTGCAGGCAATGTCAAACTTTTTTTTTTTTTAAATAAACTGACCATCTCCCATCAAGGTACAGTAAATAAAAAAAAAAATACTTTCACCATCACAATTCAAATGACCATCTGAACTATGACATCCCCAAGCCTCCCTCAGAGTGTAGGAACTGTATGTCCCACCTCCAGGAAGTCCAGCTAATAAATTTCCCATAATCCCTTCATAAATATTACCTTGCTCTCACACAACATGTAAAGCCATGCGAGTCTATCTTTTAACTCCACGCCTCTTGCCAAGACCCTCGCATTTACTTCTCTTACAACCCCATCTATAAATACAGTGGACCCCCGCATAACGATTACCTCCGAATGCGATCAATTATGTAAGTGTATTTATGTAAGTGCGTTTGTATGTGTATGTTTGGGGGTCTAAAATGGACTAATCTACTTCACAATATTCCTTATGGGAACAAATTCGGTCAGTACTGGCACCTGAACATACTTATGGAGTGAAAAAATATCGTTAACCAGGGGTCCACTGTATATTAACAAACCATGGTGACATCACACATCCTTGCCTAAGGCCTACTTTTACTGGGAAATAATCTTCCTCTTTCCTACATACTCTAACTTGAGCCTCACTATCCTCGTAAAAACTCTTCACTGCTTTCAGTAACCTACCTCCTATACCATACACCTGCAACATCTGCCACATTGCCCCCCTATCCACCCTGTCATACACCTTTTCCAAATCCATAAATGCCACAAAAACTTCTTTAGCCTTATCTAAATACTGTTCACTTATGTTTCACTGTAAGCACCTGGTCCACACACCCCCTACCTTTCCTAAAGCCTCCTTGTTCATCTGCTATCCTATTCTCTGTCTTACTCTTAATTCTTTCAATAATAATTCTACCATACACTTTACCAGGTATACTCAACAGACTTATCCCCCTATAATTTTTGCACTCTCTTTTGTCCCGTTTGCCTTTATACAAAGGAACTATGCATGCTCTCTGCCAATCCCTAGGTACCTTACCCTCTTCCATACATTTATTGAAATTGCCTGAAAACATTGTGCAGCTTGGGAAAAAATATCAGATTAGAAGCCTCTGATTGTGAAAATGTATCAATGTATTGACTTGCATTTCAATGACCTTGATGATGTGGAAATGGATCAGCAATGTTTATACAAAGAAACAGAGGAAAATTAAGAAAATGCTGCACCCACAAAAGAATTCACATTGGATGAACTATCAACGTTAACTGTGACAGCAGAAGATGCTTGTGACTTCATAATGAATGCGGATCCAAACACTGAACGAGGCATTAGTTAGGCAGGCGTTACAAAATGATATTCGATGCTATAAAGATATGTATACTGATTAAAAGAAAAAACTGTGCAAACTACATTGTTCAACGTTTTCAAAATAAAAATTATCTTTTTCTTTACCGTATATATGATACATTGTTTATTTACCACTGTAATAAAAATCTTCACTACTACTATTTTTTCATTTTTATCTTTTGTAATTCTTTATTTGCAAGTGTGTGCGCGCGCACGTACAAGAGTTTTGTCTGCATTGATTTGTACTAAGCAAACAGCTAAATATTTTAATGATCAGAGGCATTTAATCATAGTGTTGGAACATATTACATTAAAACATATTATAATAATACCTTGCATAGTATGGTATTTTTTGACACTTACCCATACTATGCAAGGTATTGCTGTATGTGGCTGCAAGGGTCGAGTCCTTGCTCCTGGTCCTGCCTCTCAACTTACTACTTGCATGATTCACTCCCTCAGCTGTTATTCTCCTCATTAGTTTTACAACAGTAAACAGGGAGACATCTAATTCAATCTCATCTGGAATGTCAATCACACAAGACAGTAACTGTACTGGTTCTAATACTGATCCTAATACGATCAATGTTTCTTTCTCCTAAGGTAATCCTTGATCCACCCTGGAGTACATTTCCTGTTATTCCTGCCTGCATTTTTAAGGTTTTGCCCCAACCTCTTGCAAGATACAGTAGCATCAAATGACTTTTTGCAGTCTAAGCAAATACAATCTCCCTATCCCTTTCCTCTCTCATATCTGTTATGTCGTCATAGAACAGCAGGTTAGTATGACAAGATTTGCCATCTCAAAAACTGTGCTAGTTACTGGTTATGAAACCACTTTATCTAAGAGTGACCTAAAAATAGGAAGCATCCTGCATCACGGGTGCAAAAAAAGCAACACAAACTGGATGAAGAACTTCAGAACGTAGAATTAAAAAAATGATTAATAATGAAATACTTACCGCTTCTCCTTTTTCTTTGGGGATGACACGCTTGTCCTCCATGTCACACTTGTTACCCAAAATCATCTTCTCAACATCCTCATTTGCATGCTGAAAAATATTACATATTTAAGTAATTTTTTTATTTATTATCACACTGGCCGATTCCCACCAAGGCAGGGTGGCCCGAGAAAGAAAAACTTTCACCATCATTCACTCCATCACTGTCTTGCCAGAAGGGTGCTTCACACTACAGTTTTTAAACTGCAACATTAACACCCCTCCTTCAGAGTGCAGGCACTGTACTTCCCATCTCCAGGACTCAAGTCCGGCCTGCCGGTTTCCCTGAACCCCTTCATAAATGTTACTTTGCTCACACTCCAACAGCACGTCAAGTATTAAAAACCATTTGTCTCCATTCACTCCTATCAAACACGCTCACGCATGCCTGCTGGAAGTCCAAGCCCCTCGCACACAAAACCTCCTTTACCCCCTCCCTCCAACATTTCCTAGGCTGACCCCTACCCCGCCTTCCTTCCACTACAGACTGATACACTCTTGAAGTCACTCTGTTTCGCTCCATTCTCTCTACATGTCCGAACCACCTCAGCAACCCTTCCTCGGCCCTCTGGACAACAGTTTTGGTAATCCCGCACCTCCTCCTAACTTCCAAACTACGAATTCTTTGCATTATATTCACACCACACATTGCCCTCAGACATGACATCTCCACTGCCTCCAGCCTTCTCCTTGCTGCAACATTCATCACCCATGCTTCACACCCATATAAGAGCATTGGTAAAACTATACTCTCATACATTCCTCTCTCTGCCTCCAAGGACAAAGTTCTTTGCCTCCACTGACTCCTAAGTGCACCACTCACCCTTTTCCCCTCATCAATTCTATGATTCACCTCATCTTTCATAGACCCATCCGCTGACACGTCCACTCCCAAATATCTGAATACATTCACCTCCTCCATACTCTCTCCCTCCAATCTAATATCCAATCTTTCATCACCAAATCTTTTTGTTATCCTCATTACCTTACTCTTTCCTGTATTCACTTTTAATTTTCTTCTTTTGCACACCCTACCAAATTCATCCACTAATCTCTGCAACTTCTCTTCAGAATCTCCCAAGAGCACAGTGTCATCAGCAAAGAGCAACTGTGACAACTCCCACTTTATGTGTGATTCTTTATCTTTTAACTCCACGCCTCTTGCCAAGACCCTCACATTTACTTCTCTTACAACCCCATCTATAAATATATTAAACAACCACGGTGACATCACACATCCTTGTCTAAGGCCTACTTTTACTGGGAAATAATTTCCCTCTTTCCTACATACTCTAACTTGAGCCTCACTATCCTCGTAAAAACTCTTCACTGCTTTCAGTAACCTACCTCCTACACCATACACCTGCAACATCTGCCACATTGCCCCCCTATCCACCCTGTCATACGCCTTTTCCAAATCCATAAATGCCACAAAGACCTCTTTAGCCTTATCTAAATACTGTTCACTTATATGTTTCACCAGCAACATAACAAGCAAAATCTTAATAAAACGATTACAAACAAATCACACCACAGGTGGAGCTTGAACCCATGGTGAGCGAGTCCTAAAACTCCAGCCCAGTGCATTAACCACTTGGCCAACTGGTTCTAATAAAATTCATCCTTGTGTCGTTTTAAGTTCAAACTGCTATGTAACATTTCTCTCCAACTTTCTGGACAGTGTCTGATAAAATTATAATATGAATTATTTATCAAGTCTACAACAATTATCTGGTACCTGCTAGTTGCAAGTTGCAATGTCACCATATTTCAGTCAGGATGAAATTAACACAATATACAATACTTTCGAAATAATCATAAAAATATCAGGAGACATTTGTTTCAAGTTGTTTTATTGTTAGGATACACAGTACACAAAAGTAAATCTGCAGGTAGACACAAGCTAACTGGTTGTGTGAACTCCAGTTTGTATTTTGCCTGGAAATTGTCTTCTGACAAAGTTCTTCATCAGATGACAAGGCAGTTAAGCTTCCAGTAATCCAATGAGTTATTTTTACACCCCCATTTAAAAAAACAAAGGATAACCAGAGTAATATCCTGAAAGCAATAGTGCATGGCATCACAAACACATTACAGCCTCTCCTCGCTTAACGACATACTCGTTTACCAATGATTCGGGCTTATGATGGCCTCTCTGGCCAGTATGCATACCTAAATAATGTAAATTAGTGCTGATTTCCTCTATTCTGTTTATTATAATATACAGTACGCTACTGTATAAACTTTAAAAATATACTAAAAATTTTATAAATGGTGCAAAGATAACATTAAAACAATATCAAAGATGGCTGACATAAACCCACTATTATAATGTGCTCCTTGCTTACCAATGTGGTCTTAGGAACAGAACGCCATCGTTAAGTGAGGAGAGGCTGTACTGTCTATTAATGATAAGATAAAACTTTAAGAATTGTCTTTGTTATGATGACAACAATTAATCTCATCTCTAAATACCACAAATCCAATTGCAGTGGTCCCTCAATAATCATCCGGCCTGAAAGTCGTCCATTTCGGAAATAGTCCCATTATTTCGTCTAAACATTGGCTCACAAATGGTCCATTAACTCGCTAATCGTCCTGCGTCTGGGACGCGTACTCACACTCTGAGCCGCCTGGGCCTGTCTTCCCAGCCAGTGTGCCATTGTTTACCAGTGAGTGATGGTCCCCTCACTTGCTCCTACGAAATATTTCATAATACTCCATTGATTTTAGTGCTTGCAAGTGCTAAATAAGCTACCTTGGCTCCAAAGAAAGCTTCTAGTGCCAGCCCTTTGGTAAAGAATGTGAAAAACACACATAATTTATGAAAAAGTTTGTAGAAAAATACAAAGGTGGTGGTGGTGGTAGAGTGGAAGCAGTTGTGATAGTGGTTGATGGTGGTAATGATGGTGGTAGAAGGTAGTAGTGATGGTGTTAACAGTTGTAATAGTGGTAGAAGGTCGTAGTGGGTTCCTTCTTTAGTGATTCAGCGATTCTACCAACTCTAATGTTGTTGGAGTTATATAGGGCTACAGAAAACACCACCGCCTCAGCTGCTGCTTCACCACCATTATGGACGGCTTACCCAACAACACAACACAACACCTCTTGTGACATACGTAATGACTTCTTTTATTCATTCTAGAGTATATTCCATGTTTCTGTTATTAATATTGTTTATGTCATATTAGTTGAATTGTGATAGATAAGTAAGCCATAGAGTTGATATTAGTGTCATATTCTCCAACAACAAACTTACCATTCCTCCCTCACACAAACAAGTCTTCAATAAGAACATAAGAAAGGAGGAACACTGCAACAGGCCTGCTGGCCCATACATGGCCGGTCCTTCACAAATCCAACCCACTAACAGAACAAATGCTACCCAAGCAATAAGCTCAGGTGCAAGTCTGACTCAAATCCAACCCCTCTCTCTCGTGTATTTATCCAACCTAAATTTGAAACTACTCAATGTTTTAGCTTTGATCACCCTACTAGGCAGACCGTTCCACTCATCAACTACCCCAATTACCAATGTTCATTTATACATTTTATTAGTGCTTTACATTTATTTGGCATTCTTTTCTGCATGTAAATCTATATTTATGCTAGGGAAGTGACCCCTGAAGTGACCTCGAGTCCTTATGGAGAGGTATTCCCCTACCAAACAATAACCTCTCTTCCCTCTCTCCTCCCTATCTTCCATTCATCAACAGCAGCCTTCAATAAAGGTAACTGTCATGTTGAATGTTCATTCTTTTGTGCATGTAAATCTATCTTTAAGGTAAAAAAAAAAAATTGTTGTTGATACTTCTGGGTGTCGAACAAATTAATTGGATTTACATTATTTCTTATGGGAAAATTGATTCGAAAATCGTCTATTTCGATAATAGTCCTACTTCCAGGAACGGATTAAGGACGATAATTGAGGGACCACTGTACTGGTCACCTGCTACCCCCAAGTAGTCCATTAAATTCAGAGTTTGCTGTACAGTAATTTCCCAGACACTAGTTATAAACTTTACATAATATGACTGAGGAATATTTTAGATCAGAAAACAAGAAAAACTAATGAAAATAACATGGTTAGAGTGAGCAACTGAAGTAGACATGAAGCATAAAGTCTACCTAATTGATTCACTTACCTCATCTATATTTCTTAACCATTTTGCTATATTATCAAATGACTTTGCATTTGTAATGTCGTAAACCAACATTATACCCATGGCTCCTCTGTAATAGGAAGTCGTAATTGTATGGAATCTTTCTTGACCAGCAGTATCCCTGGGGGAAAAAAAAAAAATTTACTTTTGTGCAAAAAAGAATACTCTACTACTGTACTTTTTTTTTATTTTTTACCCTTTGCCATTTGTTGTGGTTATTAAATATAGGGGAATAAAGGAAAATCAGCCCTTGCAATTTAGTTATCTATTAAAAAATTATTAAAAATTACTTTCCCGAGCATTATAGAAAAAAAAAATGTAACAACTTGTCAAGGTTATATGCAATGAATTTTTTTAATCTTCCTAATATTTTTCAAATCTGCACCCAACAAATTCCCAGGCCTTGATCAACTGTAATGCCAAACTAGTCTGGTGTTACGATTTAACTTTCCCCAGTGCTATACAGTATAGCATATTATATCAATGTATAATGAGTAATTTTAATTCCTACAGTATATCATATTTGAAATACAGAGCAGCAACATGTTAATTTAATATTTGAAAGCTAATTTTACTGGAGTTTGAACAATAGAAATTGTTCTTATTTAGTAAACCAACACACAGTTTGCAAAGCTTTCCTTAACCCTTTAGGAACTTTAGTCACGAATCTTCAGTTCATGTCTTGACCACGTAGGTGGAATGTCTACTCTGACCACAAAAAATAAAAAAAAGGTCTTTTGAGTATCCAGCAGTGCACATCAAGATCTCTTGTGGGGAGCTGTGGTCTCAACTAAATAGCTGACATCATCTGGCAGCCAAAGTGAAAACTATTCTCTGCTTAAGGTAATGCACATGTAGCAAATTTGAGTTTTGTGATAAATTACATAATTAATACTATAGTACTGCAAATTGACAAGTGATATAACAGTCATTACATAATTTTTTAACATTGGTCTTCTCACACTGAGGTAGGGTGACTCAAACAAGGAAACTTACTCATCATCACTCATACAACATGTCTTCTTAGAAATGTGCAGGCATCATATTTGAAATTACCTTATGAACTGCAATATCCCCATCCCTCCTTCAAAGTACAGGCACTGTACTTCCACTTCCAGGACTCAATTCCACCTAACTGGTTTTCTTGAACCTCTTCATGTCACTTGAACAGAACATCAAGCCATAAAAACCTCTTTTCTCCACTTGCTCTAACTTAACATGCTCACACAAGCCTGCTGGATACTCAAGCCACTAGCATTCAGATCTTTATCTCCTCCCTCCAACTCTTGCTGGAACAACCCCTACCCCTCCTCCCTTCCACCCCAGATTTATAAACCCTCTTGTCATTCTGTTCTCCTCCATCCTAAAACCCAAACCACCACCACAATTCCTTCTCAACCCTCTTGAATTATACCTATGGCAAACACACTTGTCAACTTCTACATGCCAAATTATTTGCATAATATTCACACCCACACAATGCACTCTCAAACATGACAACTCCATTGCTTCCAACCTCTTCCTAGTTGCAACATTTAAAACTCACACCTTGTACCTATGCATGTATAGAAAAGGGGTTAATACCACTATATTTTGGCAATTCTCCTTTTGACCTACACAGATAAACTTCTTTCCACAGATGTCTTCATACTACACCACCTTTCTTCCCATATCTATTCTCCAGTTCATATCTTTCACAGATTCATCTGTCAACATGTTCACTGCCAAATATGTGAACACATCCACTTCCTCCACAACCATCCCTCCTGTTCTTTTTTTAAATTCCTTTTAATACCTCTCCCAAATCCTCCCCCAGTCTTTGCAACTTCTCTGAAGAATCTTTCAATCACAGAATTACCTTGTATATAGCATAGTTACAAACTGTTAATTTATTCACCTTGCTCATTATAAATAACAATGCAGAGATGAACCTCATGCATTTTCAAATATATAATATATGATTGTAACCAGATCTACCTGGAGTTCATTACCCTGTAACTTGTTCAGCTATCAAAACTTTGGGCTCAGTCCCTGGACCCATTATGTACCTCTAATCCTTTTCTACCGGCCACAGGATGGGTATAAGGTGTGTAATAAAGATATTTAACTAAACTAATATACAAGCAAGCTTTTTTTTTTTTACCCTAAATGTGTACAAAGTATCTGAAAAGAATAAATTGTTTGAAAAAGCCATCCTAAAACATGAAATTTTTATACAATAAAATGCATTTCTTAATGGAAAAATTAACCCTTTCACTGTTGTGATTCCTGTCGTTACGCTTCAAAGATTTTTCTAATTAGCTTCCGAAATGGTAGAGAATCTTCTGAAGGTAATGGCATCAAATGTGCAAAATTTGATGGAAAACTTCTGGAATTACACAGGTGAAATTTGCACATCAGTGATTTTGCCCAAAGAGTACTATTTTAGGTCAATTAATCCCATTGCTCAATTCAACCCAATTCCAAACTATTTTCTTAGCATGCCTCCTGTTCTATCAAATGAGTGCAAGAAAATGACCATTCAACTATCAGAACTATCCTATAAAGTACTGTACATGGAAATCAGTAATTCTGCATAAACTACAAATCTGCGTTTTAAAACAAGAGTCCAAAATCAATACTGTGGGCACTGCAGCCACTAAAGCAACCTTCCCTCTGTTCATTAATCATATCCCCAGGCCTCTCGTATATAACACCTGCCCTCCATTTTGAATCCATCACACAAACAACTGAAGCTTTACCCTATTTCTTAGATAATAAAATATAATGAAGAATGATTGGTCATGGTTTAGGTTATAATAATTGAAGTAGACTTAAAAAAAAAAAAAAAAAAAAAATTAGACAAGAGGACTTACCATTCATCAGGAATATCAACAAAACTGAATAATTTTTTCCCTTAGAGGCCTATTTCAAGTACAGTGGACCCTCGGTTATCAGCTGTTTCGGATATCAGCCAATTTGGATTTCAGCCACTTTTTTTGACCGAAATTCTATCCCGGTTTTCAGCCGTCATTTCGGAGATCGGCCGTATTGGACACGCAATAATAATCACTCTTGGGCACATTAAATGTCTTACTTAAGGTTAATATAGACATTCATTAATCCATCTATATTTTCTTCAAAATTATATAAGAAACACGTTGAGCGTTTGGCGAGTACCGGTGAATCAAGGAGGGAAGGGAGGGAAGGAGGGAGGGAGGTGCAGGGTAAACATTATGTTTTCTCTAATTCAGCGTTAGAGAAAACTGTGAATCTGGCATCTGGTCCAGTCATTGCCCTTCATAAGCGTTTGTTTACAATTCTCAGCATGAATTATTCATTACTTCTCCCTCTGTTTATGGTGGCATCCAAAGGTAGTAGTTAGAAACGATTAAACTTGGTGAACATGGTATGTCGATTTAATAATATGGCTGTGTGGTGTTGCCCAGGGGGAAAGGGAGCTACACATATGTACCTACATCTACCGGCTACCTACACTGAATTCCTACAAATAAATACACGTACGTACTACGTAATGAATGTACTGTGGCAGTATCAAAGCCAGGCTTTGATACCTAAAGTCCTTATGGAGGGGGATTCCCAACCCTCTCTTCCTTTCTCGCCTTCAATAAGCCAACAAGTCTCTTCAATAATGGTATGTAATGTTCATTTATCATTAAAATTTGTGCTTTATATTTATTTCTCATTGTTTTGTGTATGTAAAACTATAGCTATTCTCTATAAAATGCATTTTTTGTTAATACTTTTGAGTGTCTGAAACGGATTAATTGGATTTACATTATTTCTTATAGGAAATATTATTTCGGTTTTCAGTCTTTTCGGATTTAGGCCGACCTTCTGGAACGGATTACGGCCAATAACCGAGGGTCCACTGTATCCCCAGTCTGACTCCAACCAAAATCATCTCTTTCACTAGTGTCTTCCATTCTTCAAATGATACCAAGAGAAAGCCAATAAAACTATAAAAACCACCCTAGAAAACACCTTAGTCACTGTTTTAACCCTCTGAGGGTTTTGGACGTACTAGTACGGCTTACGACCCAAGGTTTTTGACGTACTAGTACGCCTAAATTCTAGCGCCCTCAAATCTAGTGGGAGAAAGCTGGTAGGCCTCCATATGAAAGAATGGGTCTATGTGGTCATTGTGCACAGTATAAAAAAAAATCCTGCAGCACACAGTGCATAATGAGAAAAAAAAAACACCGTTTTTTTTAATAAAACAGCGACTTTGCACTGTATTTTCGTATGGTATTTATTGTTGTATTCTAGTTTTCTTGGTCTCATTTTATAGAATGGAAGGCATATCATAGAAATTGAGATGATTTTGACTGGTTTTACAATGAAAAGTACCTTGAAATTGAGCTCAAAGTAGCAGAAATGTTCGATTTTTACCAAAGTTCAAAAGTAAACATATCATGCCAAGCGTCCAATTCACGTCAACTGGCGAGTCTAATATTCTTTTGCAAGTGCGCCAATATGATTCATACCATTTTTTACACTAATGCAGTAGTCTGCATAACAGTAAATCTTCTATTTTTTGCGAGAATAAAAATTCAAAGTGGAAAGCAAAAGAATGTAAGAGGGGCCTTGAGACGTGACTAATGAACAGAGGAAATGTCATTTTAGTGCCAGGAATGTATTTCTTGTTTGTTCTGGACCCTATTCGGAAATTGGCATCTTTTGAAATTTGTGTGAAATTGGCAAAATTGCTAAATTCTGACCACTGAACTGGATAGTTGAAATTGGTAAATGGGTGGTTTCTTGCACTCATTCAATAGAAAATATGGAGTTCTAGCGAAATATTCATGTTTTTTGTCGACTAGTACAGTGGAACTGGCTGAAAATGGGGCTCAAAGTGGGCAAAATCGCCATCCGTAAACATCGCCGAGACCGCTAACTTCGCGAGAGCATAATTCCGTAAGTTTTCCATCAAATTTCATATTTTTGGTGTCATTATGATCGGGAAAAGATTCTCTATCTTTTCATAAGAAAAAATTATTTTTTTTTTTTTTTTAAATTTGGCTGACCCTGAGAAAGAGTCTCGGAGAGGGCCTGTCGACCCTCAAAGGGTTAAACCACAGACAAGGTCGGAGGTTTGCTTTTCCCATTATTCACTGTGAGGCAGGATTTTCTTTTATACTGTCCACACCCAGTGCACAGATCCAATCTCGTACCAAGGCTAAAATTTACTGTTCACAGCATATTTGAGGGTACTGTGCTTAAAACAGATTTACATGATAAACACTGAAAGGGTTCAGTAAGGTTATGACTGCAGATGCCAACAGTAAATACTGCAGCTAATACACTTTAACAGGCAGTGGTCAAGATCAGACCTAGATTTAAATTAATAAAATACTGTACAGAGCCAAACTGTTTTATACTTGAAATATGAAACTCAAGGTACTGTACTGAAATACATGCACCTACAAGGTTTTACAGGATCAAGTTTAAACTTACCATATCTGCAACTTTATCTTCTTTCCTCTCAACTCAATGGTTTTTATTTTGAAGTCAATACCTGAAAAGTGAAAGAAAATATAAATAAACTTTTCACAGCAAATGGCAGATTTTTCAAACTTATAGCTCAGTTTCTTTCCATGCTTTCCTGGTATGTTCTGCCAGGCTACTGCTGCCTTCATCCCAGATACACACATAACCTGTTTAGCCAAGTCTTTTGTAGATCTTTAGTTTCCTCCTGAGGATTTTTCCTTTGTTCCAACATTATCTCTTAAGCAAGCAACACTTCTTTACTAATGACACTTCTTTATTAATGACAATGTTTCACCCACTATGTAGATGAAACGTCATTATCAAAAGGTATCCACCAGGACTGTCATTGGTAGTTTTTTAACCCTTTGACTGTTTCGGTCGTACATACACGTCTTACAAGTCAGCATTTCTGACATTTATACTCCAAAATTCTAGTGGCTTCAAATCAAGGAGAAAGCTGGTAGACCCACATGCGATAGAATGGGTCTGTGTGGTCAATGTGGGCAGTATTTAAAAAAACCTGCAGCAGGCAGTGCATGAGAAAAAAAAAAAACTTCTTGGATTAAAATGTTGACTGAGGTGGGTGTGAATATAATGCAGAGAATTCGTAGTTTGGAAGTTAGGAGGAGGTGCGGGATTACCAAAACTGTTGTCCAGAGGGCTGAGGAAGGGTTGTTGAGGTGGTTCGGACATGTAGAGAGAATGGAGCGAAACAGAATGACTTCAAGAGTGTATCAGTCTGTAGTGGAAGGAAGGCGGGGTAGGGGTCGGCCTAGGAAGGGTTGGAGGGAGGGGGTAAAGGAGGTTTTGTGTGCGAGGGGCTTGGACTTCCAGCAGGCATGCGTGAGCGTGTTTGATAGGAGTGAATGGAGACAAATGGTTTTTAATACTTGACGTGCTGTTGGAGTGTGAGCAAAGTAACATTTATGAAGGGATTCAGGGAAACCGGCAGGCCGGACTTGAGTCCTGGAGATGGGAAGTACAGTGCCTGCACTCTGAAGGAGGGGTGTTAATGTTGCAGTTTAAAAACTGTAGTGTAAAGCACCCTTCTGGCAAGACAGTGATGGAGTGAATGATGGTGAAAGTTTTTCTTTTTCGGGCCACCCTGCCTTGGTGGGAATCGGCCAGTGTGATAATAAAAAATAAAAAATATTGGGTAGTTGAAATTGGTAAATGGGCGGTTTCTTGTACTCAATCGATAGAACAAATAGAGTTCTAAAGAAACGAGTTTGGTCGACTGGAACAATGGAATAGGCTGAAAATAGTGCTCAAAGTGGGCGAAATCGCTGATGCGTAAACATAGCCGAGACTGCTAATTTCGCAAGAGCGTAATTCCCCAAGTTTTTCATCAAATTTCGTACTTTTTGTGTCATTAACATCGGGAAAAGATTCTTATTATTTCATAAGAAAAAACAATTTTTTTTTTTAAATTTTGCGACACGGAGAGACTTTAGGATTTGGGGGTCACGACACTTAATGGGTTAAATTACCATGACAAACTATTAGGTAGTTCTTCTAAACTGAATACCCAGCCCAGGTGGGCTGGGTTTTTAGTTTAAAAAACACAGGGTCTGACCTGGCACCTTAGCTCAAAAAGTTATTATTTATTATGGTAGCAAAATAGTTATAGTAAATTAGCTCAATCTTTTATTTGTGCTTTTTATAGGTTGGGCCAAAATATGTAAAAAAAAAGGTACTGTACTGTTACCATATACATCAATAGAGCACGGCATAATTCAGATTAAAGTAATTCATTAATGGAATGTAGATCAGTGGTTTAACATAATTTTTACATGTAGAATATAAATATACACTTGTTATGTGAAAAAAAAGATAACTAGAGCCAAGTACGTATATATACTATACAATATAGCATGCAATTTAACAAATAATTACACAAGAGTATGGGAAAGATACATTACAAATTTACAATCTGTAAGAAAGGCACTGACACTGATGAAGGCTTATTGTGGGTATGCTTCGTAATGTTTACTAATCATTGGCTTTACCCTTAAAAAAAGCAGCCTATTGCATCGAGCTTTCCAGTCTTTTCATTACCTGGTCTTTCTTAATTTAGTACGAATTTGCCCAAAAGTAGATATCTTCCTTTCAACTGAAGCCAAGCTTGCTGGAAAGATACTCAATTAACCATACAAGGGCAAAATTAAAGTGAAACCAGAGACAATTCTGTTTTTTGTTTTCACAAGTTAATATAATCTTACCAAAATGCACAAACAACAGAGTGCGTTCATGCAAATCAATCCTTACTGTTGTATTTGACTTTTAAGAAGGCACAGAGATGAGGAATTAAACAGGTGCACACCTGGGAATCTTTATATGAAAAGTTTCCACCACTTGACTGTGCAGAAACTGTTATTTTTTGCATCAGCACTGATTAAGGGAACGTCTTCACCAATGGAGAGAGCAGACACAGGTGGGAAAACATTTTCATTGACTTGTGTCAGCTATTCAGCAGCTTCTTCCTCTTGTTTTACAGCAGACTTACTTAGCTGTTTTAACTTTTAAGGTTTAAATAATAAGATATTGCAAAGTCACCACCCCTCAAGGAAGGTTCCTTGACGTTGGTGAGGGGCTCTTGATCTAGGGAATTGGATCTGTGCTTCACTTCCCTGAATTAAGCCTGAATACCTTCCACATCCCCCCCCCCCCCACAGGCGCTGCATAATCCTACGGGTTTAGCGCTCCCCCTCGATTATAATAATAATACAAGGTCCCCAGAGGAAATAAGTCACTGATTTTGTGTTATCATTGGTAATTTAAACCACGTATGATAATTGTACTCGCGTGTACCTGTACCTAAATAAACTTATATCATGACAAAGACTCAACAAAAGACTCATTCAAGAAGAGGAAAAACAAAATCCTTTATTCGTACAGACTCTTCCTCCATCCTCGTACCAAACACCATTTTCCACACCCAGGCTCGCAAACTACCCTCCAGTCTTACTACCTCCCTCAACACGCCACCAATCGCCACTCCAACACTCAAACAATCATGGAAATAACAGAAGATAACGTGAAAATCCCACCCAAAAAATATTAGTATTTCTGGCCAACCTCAGTGACGGGTGTTGGTCAGGTGTGGCCAGACTCACCTATGGTGGATATAAACGTGGTGTTGAAGGCATCATCTGAAAATCTGAATAATATGCATGTCTTTCCAACGCCCGAGTCGCCTATAAGGAGAAGCTTGAATAACAAGTCATAAGTCTTCTTAGCCATTTTCACAATAAACTTGTGGTGTAGGAACCGTCGACTTGCTACCCCAACACCAACCTTCACCACCACCACCACGATATTCAGGACACTACACTTGTACCTTATATACCCTTCCATCATCCATATATTACTCTCTCTTAACTCATAATAAAGTAATTATACATTTCTCTAAATTCAGTTGTGTCTCTAGTGGGGAAATAAATATTAAATAAGTCTCGGGGATGTAAGGAATGTGTTTATATGTGTCCATGGAATATTTGTTATATTTCATGAAAATAGCAACAGTATTTAGATAGTATACGTTATGTGGGTAATTTTTAAATGTAAAATAATATTCAAACAATATACTGGTTGGGGAATTTATTCTAGTGACAAATTTAATTAATAACAATCCTAAGATTCTTTAGGTTCGTCTACTTGGCTTAAAAAATAATAATAACATTAACTCAATATTGCATCCTGAAAACATTAATGCAATCATCAAAATAAGGCGAATCACTACTCCCACCATCACAAAAATAATCACAAGTTAGAATTTTAAAAAAAAAAAAAAAAAAAAAAGAGAGAGAATAAAGTCGAAGTTTGAGATGATTGGATGATTGTGTGATGACGTCATAAGATCACACCAGCCTGATGTCTTAGACTTAATAACCTTTATCTTCCCTCCCTGTTATTATGTCCACCTTGTCGCCATAACACACACACTCCCACTATAAACACACACACTCAAGCAGTGTATATAAGTTTTAAAGCTCACTCTACCTCATATAGAACAGAATTTCACGTGAAAAAACTCGCTCCACTCACCTAAGTTTAGACTCTCAGGAATTATCACCAAAAAATGGCTATAAAACACCTCTCGCGGATCTTATTTACATATCACCAATCAGCCTGATAATCACACTTCCATAACAGCATATATTTACACATTATACACCATCCATTACCATAAAATCACCTCAAAACATTAAAAAACCCGCGAGACCTGGTAAGTATTAGAGGTGTGGTCTCTATGTTGCCACTTTCCACAATATATTATTATTTTTTATATATGTCTCTGGACTTTTGCAACATTGTTTGTAATATATATGCAACCTGGGCAACGTATTTCACGCGTTAAATACCCATAAGAGAGATCAGTAGCCGGGAGAAGGTAGCTTAGTCTTAGACACATCACGTGACGTCATAATATATATATATATATATATATATATATATATATATATATATATATATATATATATATATATATATATATATATATATATATATATATATATATATATATATATATATATATATATATATATATATATATATATATATATGTGTGTGTGTGTGTGTGTGTGTGTGTGTGTGTGTGTGTGTGTGTGTGTGTGTGTGTGTGTGTGTGTGTGTGTGTACTGACACTTGTTGGAGGACATATGCCTAATCAGCGGCCCCTAGGCCTACTCACGCTACTCTAACAGCGCTTTAGACCCATTAATAACCCAGGAGTGCTAGTAAGCCAGGAGAGGTCCAGTAAAGCCAGTCTGTTGTGGCTTATTTTGCTTCCCCCGCCCTCGGGATGCCACCCGTAACAGTAGACTGGCATCCAGGTGTCTGTTGAGTGCTAGGTGACAGGTGTTAGCAGGCTTGCCCACACCTCCAGCCTGGTGTGGGGTTCAACCCCTGGCTTTCATAGGTTGTGAACCCGTGTGTGTGTGTGGTTCAACCACTGGGTTGTGAAACCGTGTGTGTGGGGTTCAACCACTGGGTTGTGAACCCGTGTGTGTGGGGTTCAACCACTGGGTTGTGAACCCGTGTGTGTGTGGGGGTTCAACCACTGGATTGTGAACCCGTGCGTGTGGGGTTCAACCCCTGGCTTTCATAGGTTGTGAACCCGTGTGTGTGTGGTTCAACCACTGGGTTGTGAAACCGTGTGTGTGGGGTTCAACCACTGGGTTGTGAAACCGTGTGTGTGGGGTTCAACCACTGGGTTGTGAAACCGTGTGTGTGGGGTTCAACCATTGGGTTGTGAAACCGTGTGTGTGTGGGGGTTCAACCACTGGGTTGTGAACCCGTGTGTGTATGGGGTTCAACCACAGGGTTGTGAAACCGTGTGTGTGGGGTTCAACCACTGGGTTGTGAACCCGTGTGTGTGTGGGGTTCAACCACTGGGTTGTGAACCCGTGTGTGGGGGGGGTTCAACCACTGGATTGTGAACCCGTGTGTGTGGGGTTCAACCCCTGGCTTTCATAGGTTGTGAACCCGTGTGTGTGTGGTTCAAACACTGGGTCGTGAACCCCTGTGTGTGGGGTTCAACCACTGGGTTGTGAACCCGTGTGTGTGTGGGGTTCAACCACTGGGTTGTGAACCCGTGTGTGTGTGTGGGGTTCAACCACAGGGTTGTGAACCCGTGTGTGTGGGGGTTCAACCACTGGGTTGTGAACCCGTGTGTGTGGGGTTCAACCACTGGGTTGTGAACCCGTGTGTGTGTGGGGTTCAACCACTGGATTGTGAACTCGTGTGTGAGGTTCAACCACAGGGTTGTGAACCCGTGTGTGTGGGGGTTCAACCACTGGGTTGTGAACCCGTGTGTGTGGGGTTCAACCACTGGGTTGTGAACCCGTGTGTGTGTGGGGTTCAACCACTGGGTTGTGAACCCGTGTGTGTGTGGGGTTCAACCACAGGGTTGTGAACCCGTGTGTGTGGGGTTCAACCACTGGGTTGTGAACCCGTGTGTGTGGGGTTCAATCACTGGGTTGTGAACCCGTGTGTGTGTGGGGTTCAACCACTGGGTTGTGAACCCGTGTGTGTGTGGGGCTCAACCACAGGGTTGTGAACCCGTGTGTGTGTGGGGTTCAACCACAGGGTTGTGAACCCGTGTTACCTGGAGGTTACCTGGAGGTTATTCCGGGGATCAACGCCCCCGCGGCCCGGTCCATGACCAGGCCTCCCGATGGATCAGGGCCTGATCAACTAGGCTGTTACTGCTGGCCGCACGCAGTCCAACGTACGAGCCACAGCCCGGCTGATCCGGCACTGACTTTAGGTATCTGTCCAGCTCTCTCTTGAAGGCAGTCAGGGGTTTATTGGCAATTCCCCTAATGCTTGATGGGAGGCTGTTAAACAGTTTTGGGCCCCGGACACTTATGGTGTTTTCCCTTAGTGTACCAATGGCGCCCCTACTTTTTATTGGGGGCATTTTGCATCGCCTGCCCAGTCTTTTACTTTCGTAGGGAGTGATTTCTGTGTGCAGATTTGGGACCATTCCTTCCAAGGTTTTCCAAGTGTAGATTATGATATATCTCTCCCTCCTGCGTTCCAACGAGTACAAGTCAAGTGCTTCCAAGCGTTCCCAGTAGTTAAGGTGCTTGACAGAACTTATACGTGCAGTAAAGGATCTCTGTACACTCTCTAGATCTGCGATTTCACCTGCTTTGAATGGAGATGTTAATGTACAGCAGTATTCTAGCCTAGAGAGAAAAAATGATTTGAAAAGGATCATCATGGGCTTGGCATCTCTCGTTTTGAAAGTTCTCATTATCCATCCTATCATTTTCTTTGCACGTGCGATCGTGGCACTGTTGTGATCCTTGAAAGTGAGATCCTCAGACATTACTACTCCCAGGTCCCTTACATTATTTTTCCGCTCTATTGTATGGCCGGAGTCAGTAGTATACTCTGTTCTAGTTATTATCTCCTCCAGTTTTCCATAACGGAGTAGTTGGAATTTGTCCTCATTGAACATCATATTGTTTACCGTTGCCCACTGGAAAACTTTGTTTATATCTTCTTGGAAGTTAACCGCGTCCTCAGCAGATGACAGCCTCATGCAGATCCTAGTATCATCCGCAAAGGATGATACGGTGCTGTGGTGTATATCTCTGTTTATGTTTGATATGAGGATAAGGAATAAGATGGGGGCGAGTACTGTGCCTTGTGGAACAGAGCTCTTCACTATGGCACTCCGATTTAACTCTGTTGACCACTACTCTTTGTGTTCGATTTGTTAGGAAGTTGAAGATCCATCTCCCCACTTTCCCAGTTATTCCTTTAGCACGTATTTTATGGGCTATTACGCCATGTTCGCATTTGTCAAATGCTTTTGCAAAGTCTGTGTATATTACATCTGCATTCTGATTTTCTTCCAGTGCATCCAAGGCCATGTCATAGTGATCCAGTAGTTGTGAGAGGCAGGAGCGACCTGCCCTGAACCCATGTTGCCCTGGATTGTGCAGATTTTGGGAATCCAGGTGATTTGCAATCCTGCTTCTTAGCACTCTTTCAAAGATTTTTATGATGTGGGACGTCAGAGCTATTGGTCTATAGTTCTTAGCTAATGCTTTGCTGCCACCTTTATGGAGTAGGGCTATATCCGTTGTTTTAAGTGACTGTGGAATTTCACCCATTTCCAAGCTCCTCCTCCATAGTGTACTTAGGGCACGCGAGAGGGGTTTCTTGCAGTTCTTAATGAAAACAGAGTTCCACGAGTCTGGGCCCGGGGCTGAGTGCATAGGCATGTTGTCAATGGCTTTTTCGAAATCTATCGGAGTTAGGGTAATGTCGGAAATCTGGCATACATTTATGGAGTTTTGAGGCTCATTCATGAAGAAATCATTTGGGTCGTCGATCCTCAGACCGATTAGTGGTTCACTAAACACAGAGTCGTACTGGGATTTCAATATTTCACTCATTTCCTTGTTGTCATCTGTGTAAGTCCCATCCTGTCTGAGTAAGTCCCATCCTGTCTGAGTAAGTCCCATCCTGTCTGAGTAAGTCCCATCCTGTCTGAGTAAGTCCCATCCTGTCTGAGTAAGTCCCATCCTGTCTGAGTAAGTCCCATCCTGTCTGAGTAAGTCCCATCCTGTCTGAGTAAGTCCCATCCTGTCTGAGTAAGTCCCATCCTGTCTGAGTAAGTCCCATCCTGTCTGAGTAAGTCCCATCCTGTCTGAGTAAGTCCCATCCTGTCTGAGTAAGTTCCCATCCTGTCTGAGTAAGTCCCATCCTGTCTGAGTAAGTCCCATCCTGTCTGAGTAAGTCCCATCCTGTCTGAGTAAGTCCCATCCTGTCTGAGTAAGTCCCATCCTGTCTGAGTAAGTCCCATCCTGTCTGAGTAAGTCCCATCCTGTCTGAGTAAGTCCCATCCTAAGTTCCTGTCTGAGTAAGTCCCCTGTCTGATAAGTTCCTGTCTGAGTAAGTCCCATCCTGTCTGAGTAAGTTCCCCTGTCTGATCCTGTCTGAGTAAGTCCCCTGTCTGATCCCATCCTGTCTGAGTAAGTCCCCTGTCTGATAAGTCCTGTCTGAGTAAGTCCCATCCTGTCTGAGTGTCTGAGTAAGTCCCATCCTGTCTGAGTAAGTTCCAGTAAGTCCCATCCTGTCTGAGTAAGTCCCATCCTGTCTGAGTAAGTCCCCTGTCTGAGTAAGTCCCACCCTGTCTGAGTAAGTTCCATCCTGTCTGAGTAAGTCCCATCCTGTCTGAGTAAGTCCCATCCTGTCTGAGTAAGTCCCATCCTGTCTGAGTAAGTCCCATCCTGTCTGAGTAAGTCCCATCCTGTCTGAGTAAGTGCCATCCTGTCTGAGTAAGTCCCTGTCTGAGTAAGTCCCATCCTGTCTGAGTAAGTCCCATCCTGTCTGAGTAAGTCCATCCTGTCTGAGTAAGTCCCATCCTGTCTGAGTAAGTCCCATCCTGTCTGAGTAAGTCCATCCTGTCTGAGTAAGTCCCATCCTGTCTGAGTAAGTTCCATCCTGTCTGAGTAAGTCCCATCCTGTCTGAGTAAGTCCCATCCTGTCTGAGTAAGTCCCATCCTGTCTGAGTAAGTCCCATCCTGTCTGAGTAAGTCCCATCCTGTCTGAGTAAGTCCCATCCTGTCTGAGTAAGTCCCATCCTGTCTGAGTAAGTCCCATCCAGTAAGTTCCTCCTGTCTGAGTAAGTCCCATCCTGTCTGAGTAAGTTCCTGTCTGAGTAAGTCCCATCCTGTCTGAGTAAGTCCCATCCTGTCTGAGTAAGTCCCATCCTGTCTGAGTAAGTCCCATCCTGTCTGAGTAAGTCCCATCCTGTCTGAGTAAGTCCCATCCTGTCTGAGTAAGTCCCATCCTGTCTGAGTAAGTCCCATCCTGTCTGAGTAAGTCCCATCCTGTCTGAGTAAGTCCCATCCTGTCTGAGTAAGTCCCATCCTGTCTGAGTAAGTCCCATCCTGTCTGAGTAAGTCCCATCCTGTCTGAGTAAGTCCCATCCTGTCTGAGTAAGTCCCATCCTGTCTGAGTAAGTCCCATCCTGTCTGAGTAAGTCCCATCCTGTCTGAGTAAGTCCCATCCTGTCTGAGTAAGTCCCATCCTGTCTGAGTAAGTCCCATCCTGTCTGAGTAAGTTCCATCCTGTCTGAGTAAGTCCCATCCTGTCTGAGTAAGTCCCACCCTGTCTGAGTAAGTCCCATCCTGTCTGAGTAAGTCCCATCCTGTCTGAGTAAGTCCCATCCTGTCTGAGTAAGTCCCATCCTGTCTGAGTAAGTCCCATCCTGTCTGAGTAAGTCCCATCCTGTCTGAGTAAGTTCCATCCTGTCTGAGTAAGTCCCATCCTGTCTGAGTAAGTCCCATCCTGTCTGAGTAAGTCCCATCCTGTCTGAGTAAGTCCCATCCTGTCTGAGTAAGTCCCACCCTGTCTGAGTCCCATCCTGTCTGAGTAAGTCCTATCCTGTCTGAGTAAGTCCCATCCTGAGTAAGTCCTATCCTGTCTGAGTAAGTCCCATCCTGTCTGAGTAAGTCCCATCCTGTCTGAGTAAGTCCCATCCTGTCTGAGTAAGTCCTATCCTGTCTGAGTAAGTCCCATCCTGAGTAAGTCCCATCCTGAGTAAGTCCCATCCTGTCTGAGTAAGTCCCATCCTGTCTGAGTAAGTCCCATCCTGTCTGAGTAAGTCCCATCCTGTCTGAGTAAGGGCCCGATACTAGATGTGGTATTTGCCTTGTTTTTGGCATATGAAAAGAAATATTTTGTGTGTGGGGTTCAACCACTGGGTTGTGAACCCGTGTGTGTGTGGGGTTCAACCACAGGGTTGTGAACCCGTGTGTGTGTGGGGTTCAACCACAGGGTTGTGAACCCGTGTGTGTGTGGGGTTCAACCACAGGGTTGTGAACCCGTGTGTGTGGGGTTCAACCACAGGGTTGTGATCCCGTGTTTGTGTGGGGTTCAACCACTGGGTTGTGAACCCGTGTGTGGGGGTTCAACCACTGGGTTGTGAACCCGCGTGTGTGTGGGGTTCAACCACTGGGTTGTGAACCCGTGTGTGTGGGGTTCAACCACTGGGTTGTGAACCCGTGTGTGTGGGGTTCAACCACTGGGTTGTGAACCCGTGTGTGTGGGGTTCAACCACTGGGTTGTGAACCCGCGTGTGTGTGGGGTTCAACCACTGGGTTGTGAACCCGCGTGTGTGTGGGGTTCAACCACTGGGTTGTGAACCCGCGTGTGTGTGGGGTTCAACCACTGGGTTGTGAACCCGCGTGTGTGTGGGGTTCAACCACTGGGTTGTGAACCCGCGTGTGTGTGGGGTTCAACCACTGGGTTGTGAACCCGCGTGTGTGTGGGGTTCAACCACTGGGTTGTGAACCCGCGTGTGTGTGGGGTTCAACCACTGGGTTGTGAACCCGTGTGTGTGTGTGGGGCTCAACCACAGGGTTGTGAACCCGTGTGTGTGTGGGGTTCAACCACTGGGTTGTGAACCCGTGTGTGTGGGGTTCAACCACTGGGTTGTGAACCCGCGTGTGTGTGGGGTTCAACCACTGGGTTGTGAACCCGTGTGTGTGGGGTTCAACCACTGGGTTGTGAACCCGCGTGTGTGTGGGGTTCAACCACTGGGTTGTGAACCCGCGTGTGTGTGGGGTTCAACCACTGGGTTGTGAACCCGCGTGTCAACCACTGGGTTTTGTTCCCGCGTGTGTGTGGGGTTCAACCACTGGGTTGTGAACCCGCGTGTGTGTGGGGTTCAACCACTGGGTTGTGAACCCGTGTGTGTGTGTGGGGCTCAACCACAGGGTTGTGAACCCGTGTGTGTGTGGGGTTCAACCACTGGGTTGTGAACCCGCGTGTGTGTGGGGTTCAACCACTGGGTTGTGAACCCGTGTGTGTGTGTGTGGGGCTCAACCACAGGGTTGTGAACCCGCGTGTGTGTGGGGTTCAACCACTGGGTTGTGAACCCGCGTGTGTGTGGGGTTCAACCACTGGGTTGTGAACCCGTGTGTGTGTGTGGGGCTCAACCACAGGGTTGTGAACCCGTGTGTGTGTGTGGGGTTCAACCACAGGGTTGTGAACCCGTGTGTGTGGGGTTCAACCACTGGGTTGTGAACCCGTGTGTGTGGGGTTCAACCACTGGGTTGTGAACCCGTGTGTGTGTGGGGTTCAACCACTGGGTTGTGAACCCGTGTGTGTGTGGGGTTCAACCACAGGGTTGTGAACCCGTGTGTGTGTGGGGTTCAACCACTGGGTTGTGAACCCGTGTGTGTGTGTGGGGTTCAACCACAGGGTTGTGAACCCGTGTTTGTGTGGGGTTCAACCACAGGGTTGTGAACCCGTGTGTGTGTGGGGTTCAACCACTGGGTTGTGAACCCGTGTGTGTGTGTGGGGTTCAACCACAGGGTTGTGAATCCGTGTGTGTGGGGTTCAACCACTGGGTTGTGAACCCGTGTGTAGAGTTCAACACCTGGCTTGCATGGATTGTGAACCTGGTCTGGGGTTCAACCCTGGTTTGTGAATCGTACTGGTTTAGCTCTTTTTTAACATAATAATAATAATAATAATAATAATAATAATAATAATAATAATAATAATAATAATAATAATAATAATAATAATAATAATGATGATAATAATAATAATAATAATTCTAGTTAATAAATACTAATTATCAGTACACAGTTTTGTGAACAGATACGACACGGCTCGCGCAGATAGGGCGGACACAATAGTGGCCAGAGGAAAGGCGGGGCCAGGAGCTGAGACTCAACCCCTTGTACAGTACGCTGCTAGCTGTCAAGGCCACTAACACAGTACACTTGCTAGCTGTCAAGGTCACTAACACAGTACACTTGCTAGCTGTCAAGGTCACTAACACAGTACACTTGCTAGCTGTCAAGGTCACTAACACAGTACACAGCTAGCTGTCAAGGTCACTAACACAATACACTTGATAGCTGTCAAGGTCACTAACACAGTATACTTGCTAGCTGTCAAGGTCACTAACACAGTATACTTGCTAGCTGTCAAGGTCACTAACACAGTACACTTGCTAGCTGTCAAAGTTACTAACACAGTACACTTGCTAGCTGTCAAGGTCACTAACACAGTATACTTGCTAGCTGTCAAGGTCACTAACACAGTATACTTGCTAGCTGTCAGGGTCACTAACACAATACACTTGCTAGCTGTCAAGGTCACTAATACAGTACACTTGCTAGCTGTCAAGGTCACTAACACAATACACTTGCTAGCTGTCAAGGTCACTAACACAGTATACTTGCTAGCTGTCAAGGTCACTAACACAGTATACTTGCTAGCTGTCAAGGTCACTAACAGTACACTTGCTGTCAAGGTCACTAACACAGTACACTTGCTAGCTGTCAGGGTCACTAACACAATACACTTGGTAGCTGTCAAGGTCACTAATACAGTACACTTGCTAGCTGTCAAGGTCACTAACACAGTATACTTGCTAGCTGTCAAGGTCACTAACACAGTATACTTGCTAGCTGTCAAGGTCACTAACAGTACACTTGCTGTCAAGGTCACTAACACAGTACACTTGCTAGCTGTCAAGGTCACTAACACAATACACTTGCTAGCTGTCAAGGTCACTAACACAGTACACTTGCTAGCTGTCAAGGTTACTAACACAATACACTTGCTAGCTGTCAAGGTTACTAACACAGTACACTTGCTAGCTGTCAAGGTTACTAACACAGTACACTTGCTAGCTGTCAAGGTTACTAACACAGTACACTTGCTAGCTGTCAAGGTTACTAACACAATACACTTGCTAGCTGTCAAGGTCACTAACACAGTACACTTGCTAGCTGTCAAGGTCACTAACACAGTACACTTGCTAGCTGTCAAGGTTACTAACACAATACACTTGCTAGCTGTCAAGGTCACTAACACAGTACACTTGCTAGCTGTCAAGGTCACTAACACAGTACACTTGCTAGCTGTCAAGGTTACTAACACAGTACACTTGCTAGCTGTCAAGGTTACTAACACAATACACTTGCTAGCTGTCAAGGTCACTAACACAGTACACTTGCTAGCTGTCAAGGTTACTAACACAGTACACTTGCTAGCTGTCAAAGTTACTAACACAGTACACTTGCTAGCTCTCACGGCAACACTCACCTACTTTCTTGTACAGTGACTGTGTCTTCACTACCTTCAATAATAATACTCAGCACTTTCCCGTTAAAGTGACACTTTCTCTGTCTCCAGAGAGAGAGAGAGAGAGAGAGAGAGAGAGAGAGAGAGAGAGAGAGAGAGAGAGAGAGAGAGAGAGAGAGAGAGAGAGAGAGAGAGAGAGAGAGAGAGTAATTATATCCAACCCTTCACCTAACAATATTTACATCCAACAGCAGTTATATCCAACCCTCCACTGAACAACAGTATTTATATCCAACCCTCCACCCAACAACAGCAATTATATAAGGCAGATCAGTAAGAACAAGAAGCAGTTCTAGGAGTTGTGGCCCCATGGTCACCAGGCCATGGGGCCACAACCCGGAACGGGGAGGTTCCGGGTTCGATTCCTGGCGAGGGTATAAACATTGAGCGTGTTTTCTTACAACGGTTGTCTATGTTCACCCATGAGTAAAATGGGTACCTGGGTGTTAGTGTGGGTCTCATCCTGGTACAAAACTGACTTAATTTACCTGAAATGCTCTGCATAACAAGGGACTTTCTATATAGTAGTAAGTCATTGATGTCAGCTATGGTCTGTATACCTTGTAATTGTAATAAATAAAGATACCGTATAATGAAAGATTACTGATATTACGAATTGTAACTACTCTTCCCTTCTTCGGCTCATAGCAGGATGCTCCCATACCCCGGGTGTGTATGACCCCCGAGGGTAGAGCGCGTCTCCCTGCCTATAATAATCAAAGTGGAGGTGTGTGGGTGGGGGGGGTTGTTTACCACCTTCTAGCCTCACACATGCTGTCTCACCTGTCAATACTTCTACTAATTTTAATCAATGTTGCTGAAATGGTCTGAGAACAGACGGGTGCTGGTGGGTGGTCAATCCCATCCCTTCCATCCTTTCTTCCTTCCTCTTTTCCACTTTCCCCTCCTTCACTTCAGTTATCCACCTCCCTCTTCCCCCAAGCTCTGACACACCACCACCACTATTCCCATGTTGTTGCTGGATCAACCATTCCTTATTACAAACTTCAATACCCCCACTTCCTTAGTCTCCTTTTCCCAGTCTTCATTCCCCTAATCTTCCCTTCCTTAGTCTTTCCAAGCTTTCCCTTCCTTCCTCTACCCTTCCCTACATGGACATTTTTCCAGTGTCATGAGAAAGTTGCGGTCATGGCAGCAACAAGCGTGGAGTGATGCGACGGTCGCTGTTTACCTTCCTGGTTACTGTGTGTGTGTGTGTGTGTGCATGTGTGTGTGTGTTCACAGTGCACTCACTGTCACCGTGTGCACGCCCGCCCTTCTCCGACATAGTTCTCCACAACTTGTTGAGCAATTTTTTCCGCCTCCAGGTACATCTCCGTCAAGAAACATTTGAAAGTTATTTAAGATGGTGAATTATGGGAAATATCTCGCTTTTATTTCTAAGATCTTCCGGTAACAGTGTTTTCCCTGGTGTCTCCACCTGAGGCGGCTACAGTGAAAAGCTCTGTTCCACAAGGCACCGTACTCGCTCCCATCCTGTTCCTCATCCTTATATCCTTATATCTAGGAGCGACCAGTGAAGAGGCGGGGCCAGGAGCTAGGACTCGACCCCTGCAACCTCAACTAGGTGAGTATAACTAGGTGAGTATAACTAGGTGAGTATAACTAGGTGAGTATAACTAGGTGAGTATAACTAGGTGAGTACAGACAGAGTTGTAAGCCACCGCACTGTGTTTTTCTTTGCAGATGACACCCGAATTTGCGTGACAGTGTCATCCATCGAAGACACTGCAAGACTCCAAGCGGACATCAACCTAATCTTCACATGGGCCGCAGAAAACAATATGAAATTCAACGAAGAGAAATTTCAATTACTCTGATATGGAAAACTTGAGGAAATTAAAACAGCATCAGAGAATAAAACAAATTCCAACCACACAATAGAGCGAGAAACTAATGTGAAGGACTTGGGAGTAATAATGTCAGAGGATCTCATATTCAAAGATCACAACAACGTATCTACCACATCTGCTAGAAAATTGATAGGATGGATAATGAGAACTTTCAGAACTAGGGATGACAAGCCCATGATGATTCTCTTCAAATCGCTTGTTCTCCCTAGGCTGCTATACATTAACTGCCCCCTTCAAGGCAGGGGAAATCGCTGACCTGGAGTATGTACAGAGAACTTTCACAGCACACGTAAGTACGATAATTTAGGTAAAGCACTTAAATTCCTGGGAATGTTGAAGTCCCTTGATTTGTATTCCCTGGAATGCAGGCGAGAAAGATACATGATAATATACACTTGGCAAATCCTAGAGATACCAAATTTGCACACAAAAATCACTCCTTACGAAAGCAAAAGACTCAGCAGGCTGTGCAACATTTCCTCAGTGACAAGCAGGGGTGCCACGAGTATACTGAGAGACAACACAATAAGTGTCAGAGGCCCAAGACTGTTCAACTGCCTCTCAGCATACATAAGGGGGATTACCAATAGACCCCTAACTGTTTTCAAGAAGGCGCTGGACAGGCACCTAAAGCTAGTACCTGACCAGCCGAGCTGTGGTTCATATGTCAATCTATGTGTAGCCAGCAGTAACAGGCTGATTGATCAGGCCTGGATCCACCACAAGGCCTGGTCATGGACCCGGCCGCAGGGGCGTTGATCCCCGAAACCTCCAGGTGTCCAGGTATACAGTGGTTCAATGTTCAAAGTGTCTCTCACTGTGGTTCAATGCTCCTAGTGTCTCTCACTGTGGTTCAATGTTCCCAGTGTCTCTCATTGTACTGGTACTGGTACTGGTACCAGTACCAGTACCAGTTACCAGTAGTATGACTCACTACCAACCGTCTGTGCGAATCACTTGTTATGAGAAATCATCAAGTATCATTTGTAACTACCAATTCAGATCTGCCTCAAATACGGCATGAGTTAGCCAGTGCAACAGAGTTTGATCCTCCCAGAGTTGATATTCATTCTGCATATGTCAATCTCACCCTAGCAGAGTTGGGATTAAATGTAAATAACCTGTATAATATCAGCTCATTAATATTCAAGAATTTTTTTGTGTTCACGTTCTCTCCGAATTCTGAAATTTAACAGTCTAGATTTGAGTGCACCAAGTCTGCCTTTTCTGTTAAACGCTTCTTTCTTTGTATATATTCCTTCCTCAGAATCCGTAGATCACATGAATACAGATCGATCGATCAAATTTTTTTATCACTTCTATTGTGTAATCCCAATGTTGAGTCTCACTCTATGAGTTGTGCTATATCATACCTTGTAATGCATTACAGTAAGTTAAGTTAGCTTCTATTCCGATATTCTCCTTATGTATGTTATAATGTTCAACTGTTGTGCACTTTGATATTGTATAGAATCAGCCCAAGCCATAAGCCTGTTGTCTCTAGTTTGTATTAGCTGTATATCAGGACGACATACGTTAGCGTCGTCGAGCTCTCAGTAGTACCAGTACCAGTTACCAGTAGTATGACTCACTACCAACCGTCTGTGTGAATCACTTGTTATTCACTGTTACAACTGACCCTAGCATGTTTTGAATGCCGCTCACCCTCTAGGAATCATCTCGTGAGTCAATTGAAGGATAGACAGGATAGACTCTCGAATATACGAACTTACCGCCTAAAGTGAGTGTTATTACCCAATCCACGTTTCGGAACCCACGCAACAGTTCAATGTTCACAGTGTCTCTCACTGTGGTTCAATGTTCACAGTGTCTCTCACTGTGGTTCAATGTTCACAGTGTCTCTCACTGTGGTTCAGTGTTCTCAATGTCTCTTTCCATGGTCCAATGTTCAGTGTCTCTCACTGTGGTTCAATGTTCAGTGTCTCTCACTGTGGTTCAATGTTCACAGTGTCACTCACTGTGGTTCAATGTTCACAGTGTCACTCACTGTGGTTCAATGTTCACAGTGTCTCTCACTGTGGTTCAATGTTCACAGTGTCTCTCACTGTGGTTCAATGTTCACAGTGTCTCTCACTGTGGTTCAATGTTCACAGTGTCTCTCACTGTGGTTCAATGTTCACAGTGTCTCTCACTGTGGTTCAATGTTCACAGTGTCTCTCACTGTGGTTCAACGTTCACAGTGTCTCTCACTGTGGTTCAATGTTCACAGTGTCTCTCACTGTGGTTCAACGTTCACAGTGTCTCTCACTGTGGTTCAACGTTCACAGTGTCTCTCACTGTGGTTCAATGGATCAAAATATCTTTGTAGTTGTTTATCTTGTTTATTTTCCACAACAATGAGTGCTGTTAGCAAACAAATTTATTTATATATTTTATTCATAATACATTATTTATGGAGAGAGAGAGAGAGAGAGAGAGAGAGAGAGAGAGAGAGAGAGAGAGAGAGAGAGAGAGAGAGAGAGAGAATCAAAAGAGAGAGATCCACTTAACAGAAGATATATATAACCCTCCACACAACAGCAGTTATATACAACCCTCCTCACAACAATAGTTATATACAATCCTCCACACAACAGGAGTTATATCCAACCCTCCACTCAACAGCAGTTATATCCAACCCTTCCACTTAACAGTATTTATATCCAACATAGTGGGCGAGGTCACTTGTGGTAGATGGGAAATGTCACCTAGCCTCCTGCGATCCTTCTCCAGGTGAAAGCTGCCACCTTCACCTTCCCTGGTAGCACCTAGGGCAGACCTGCTGCGGGTGAACTCTATTCCCCCCTCCACATCTCTCTCTCTCACCCTGCACCACCTGCAGTACCTAAAGCACCTGCACGAGTTTATCAGCCTGAGCTGGGAGACTTCAGTAGTGTTAGACTGAGCTAGGAGAATTCAGTAGTGTCAGCCTGAGCTGGGAGACTTCAGTAGTGTCAACCTGAGCTGGGAGACTTCAGTAGTGTCAACCTGAGCTGGGAGACTTCAGTAGTGTCAGCCTGAGCTGGGAGACTTCAGTAGTGTCAGCCTGAGCTGGGAGACTTCAGTAGTGTCAACCTGAGCTGGGAGACTTCAGTAGTGTCAGCCTGAGCTGGGAGACTTCAGTAGTGTCAACCTGAGCTGGGAGACTTCAGTAGTGTCAACCTGAGCTGGGAGACTTCAGTAGTGTCAGCCTGAGCTGGGAGACTTCAGTAGTGTCAGCCTGAGCTGGGAGACTTCAGTAGTGTCAACCTGAGCTGGGAGACTTCAGTAGTGTCAGACTGAGCTGGGAGACTTCAGTAGTGTCAACCTGAGCTGGGAGAATTCAGTAGTGTCAACCTGAGCTGGGAGACTTCAGTAGTGTCAACCTGAGCTGGGAGACTTCAGTAGTGTCAACCTGAGCTGGGAGACTTCAGTAGTGTCAGCCTGAGCTGGGAGACTTCAGTAGTGTCAGCCTGAGCTGGGAGACTTCAGTAGTGTCAACCTGAGCTGGGAGACTTCAGTAGTGTCAACCTGAGCTGGGAGACTTCAGTAGTGTCAACCTGAGCTGGGAGACTTCAGTAGTGTCAGCCTGAGCTGGGAGACTTCAGTAGTGTCAGCCTGAGCTGGGAGACTTCAGTAGTATCAACCTGAGCTGGGAGACTTCAGTAGTGTCAACCTGAGATGGGAGACTTCAGTAGTGTCAAACTGAGCTGGGAGACTTCAGTAGTGTCAGCCTGAGCTGGGAGACTTCAGTAGTATCAACCTGAGCTGGGAGACTTCAGTAGTGTCAACCTGAGATGGGAGACTTCAGTAGTGTCAACCTGAGCTGGGAGACTTCAGTAGTGTCAACCTGAGCTGGGAGACTTCAGTAGTATCAACCTGAGCTGGGAGACTTCAGTAGTGTCAGCCTGAGCTGGGAGACTTCAGTAGTGTCAACCTGAGCTGGGAGACTTCAGTAGTGTCAGCCTGAGCTGTGAGACTTCAGTAGTATCAACCTGAGCTGGGAGACTTCAGTAGTGTCAACCTGAGCTGGGAGACTTCAGTAGTGTCAACCTGAGCTGTGAGACTTCAGTAGTGCCAACCTGAGCTGTGAGACTTCAGTAGTGTCAACCTGAGCTGGGAGACTTCAGTAGTGTCAACCTGAGCTGGGAGACTTCAGTAGTGTCAGCCTGAGCTGTGAGATTTCAGTAGTGTCAGCCTGAGCTGGGAGACTTCAGTAGTGTCAACCTGAGCTGGGAGACTTCAGTAGTGTCAGCCTGAGCTGGGAGACTTCAGTAGTGTCAACCTGAGCTGGGAGACTTCAGTAGTGTCAGCCTGAGCTGGGAGACTTCAGTAGTGTCAACCTGAGCTGGGAGACTTCAGTAGTGTCAGCCTGAGCTGGGAGACTTCAGTAGTGTCAGCCTGAGCTGGGAGACTTCAGTAGTGTCAGCCTGAGCTGGGAGACTTCAGTAGTGTCAGCCTGAGCTGGGAGACTTCAGTAGTGTCAGCCTGAGCTGGGAGACTTCAGTAGTGTCAGCCTGAGCTAGGAGACTTCAGTAGTGTCAGCCTGAGCTGGGAGACTTCAGTAGTGTCAACCTGAGCTGGGAGACTTCAGTAGTGTCAGCCTGAGCTGGGAGACTTCAGTAGTGTTATACTGAGCTGGGAGACTTCAGTAGTGTCAGCCTGAGCTGGGAGACTTCAGTAGTGTCAACCTGAGCTGGGAGACTTCAGTAGTGTCAACCTGAGCTGGGAGACTTCAGTAGTGTCAACCTGAGCTGGGAGACTTCAGTAGTGTCAACCTGAGCTGGGAGACTTCAGTAGTGTCAACCTGAGCTGGGAGACTTCAGTAGTGTCAGCCTGAGCTGGGAGACTTCAGTAGTGTCAACCTGAGCTGGGAGACTTCAGTAGTGTCAGCCTGACCTGAGCTGGGAGACTTCAGTAGTGTCAGCCTGAGCTGGGAGACTTCAGTAGTGTCAACCTGAGCTGGGAGACTTCAGTAGTGTCTTCAGTAGTGTCAGCCTGAGCTGGGAGACTTCAGTAGTGTCCTGAGCTGGGAGACAGCCTTCAGTAGTGTAGTGTCAGAGTGTCTGAGCTGGGAGCCTGAGCTGGGAGACTTCAGTAGTGTCTTCAGTACCTGAGCTGGGAGACTTCAGTAGTGTCAGTAGTGTCAGCCTGAGCTGAGCTGGGAGGAGACTTCAGTAGTGTCAACCTGAGCTGGGAGACTTCAGTAGTGTTCAGTAGTGTCAACCTGAAGTGTCAGCCTGAGCTGGGAGACTTCTGAGCTGTAGGAGACTTCAGTAGTGTCAACCTGAGCTGGGAGACTTCAGTAGTGTCAACCTGAGCCTGAGCTGGGAGACTTCAGTAGTGTCAGACTGAGCTGGGAGACTTCAGTAGTGTCAACCTGAGCCTGAGCTGGGAGACTTCAGTAGTGTCAGCCTGAGCTGGGAGACTTCAGTAGTGTCAACCTGAGCCTGAGTATGGGAGACTTCAGTAGTGTCAGTAGTATCCTGAGCTGGGAGACTTCAGTAGTGTCAGTACCTGAGCTGGGAGACTTCAGTAGTGTCAGTACCTGAGCTGGGAGACTTCAGTAGTGTCAGCCTGAGACTTCAGTAGTGTCAGCCTGAGCTGTGAGACTTCAGTAGTGTCAGCCTGAGCCTGAGCTGGGAGACTTCAGTAGTGTCAGTCTGAGCTGGGAGACTTCAGTAGTGTCAGCCTGAGCTGGGAGACTTCAGTAGTGTCAGCCTGAGCTGTGAGACTTCATTAGTGTCAGCCTGAGCTGGGAGACTTCAGTAGTATCAACCTGAGCTGGGAGACTTCAGTAGTATCAACCTGAGCTGGGAGACTTCAGTAGTATCAACCTGAGCTGGGAGACTTCAGTAGTATCAACCTGAGCTGTGAGACTTCAGTAGTGTCAGCCTGAGCTGGGAGACTTCAGTAGTATCAACCTGAGCTGGGAGACTTCAGTAGTATCAACCTGAGCTGGGAGACTTCAGTAGTATCAACCTGAGCTGGGAGACTTCAGTAGTATCAACCTGAGCTGGGAGACTTCAGTAGTATCAACCTGAGCTGGGAGACTTCAGTAGTATCAACCTGAGCTGGGAGACTTCAGTAGTATCAACCTGAGCTGGGAGACTTCAGTAGTATCAACCTGAGCTGGGAGACTTCAGTAGTATCAACCTGAGCTGGGAGACTTCAGTAGTATCAACCTGAGCTGGGAGACTTCAGTAGTATCAACCTGAGCTGGGAGACTTCAGTAGTATCAACCTGAGCTGGGAGACTTCAGTAGTATCAACCTGAGCTGGGAGACTTCAGTAGTATCAACCTGAGCTGGGAGACTTCAGTAGTATCAACCTGAGCTGGGAGACTTCAGTAGTATCAACCTGAGCTGGGAGACTTCAGTAGTATCAACCTGAGCTGGGAGACTTCAGTAGTATCAACCTGAGCTGGGAGACTTCAGTAGTACAATAAGGATATCGTTAAGTATTCCAACATAACTTCAGTTACGATCACACAGGAATGACTATCTCCCAGGATGGTATTTTCAAACACACAGGAAATAACTGTTATCAAGATATCACCATTATCACAGGGAAACCAACAATATATATATATATATATATATATATATATATATATATATATATATATATATATATATATATATATATATATATATATATATATATATATATTATATTATATATATATATATATATATATATATATATATATATTCAAATTCAATTCAAATTCAAAGTTTATTCTCTATAAGGATTACAATGTTGATTTTACATATATATATATCGCAGTTAGAGGGATGCGGAATATACTAGCTACAGTACTGTATATATCAAAGAATACATCATTGTATAAACAATGCATTATCAGTGGGGGATTGTAATGGAAGGGGCGTAGATGAGATGGGAGGGGAATAGAATGATGGAGGAAGAGGAGAGAATGGGTGAGAGTAGAGGTGGAGGGATGGAGGCTAGCAGTGTAACACATGACTCACACTCACGATGGTGGTTCCCAGACAAGCTGGTACTCCACCATCCTCCCTCCTTTCCTCACTCCTTTCTTCCATCTTTCCTCACTCCTTTCTTCCATCTTTCCTCACTCCTTCCCTCCCTCCCTCCCTCCCTCCCTCCCTCCCTCCCTCCCTCCCTCCCTCCCTCCCTCCCTCCCTCCAGCTGCCAAGTAACAGTAACTCAGCTGGAACCTTCACAGCTGCTGTGCCTTTCATGGTATACTTGACTATATTCTCATTGTCCCAGCTCAGGCTGGCACTGTTGAAGTCTCCCAGCTCAGGCTGGCACTGTTGAAGTCTCCCAGCTCAGGCTGGCACTGTTGAAGTCTCCCAGCTCAGGCTGGCACTGTTGAAGTCTCCCAGCTCAGGCTGGCACTGTTGAAGTCTCCCAGCTCAGGCTGGCACTGTTGAAGTCTCCCAGCTCAGGCTGGCACTGTTGAAGTCTCCCAGCTCAGGCTGGCACTGTTGAAGTCTCCCAGCTCAGGTTGGCACTGTTGAAGTCTCCCAGCTCAGGCTGGCACTGTTGAAGTCTCCCAGCTCAGGCTGGCACTGTTGAAGTCTCCCAGCTCAGGCTGGCACTGTTGAAGTCTCCCAGCTCAGGCTGGCACTGTTGAAGTCTCCCAGCTCAGGCTGGCACTGTTGAAGTCTCCCAGCTCAGGCTGGCACTGTTGAAGTCTCCCAGCTCAGGCTGGCACTGTTGAAGTCTCCCAGCTCAGGCTGACACTATTGAAGTCTCCCAGCTCAGGCTGACACTATTGAAGTCTCCCAGCTCAGGCTGGCACTGTTGAAGTCTCCCTGCTCAGGCTGACACTGTTGAAGTCTCCCAGCTCAGGCTGGCACTGTTGAAGTCTCCCAGCTCAGGCTGACACTGTTGAAGTCTCCCAGCTCAGGCTGGCACTGTTGAAGTCTCCCAGCTCAGGCTGGCACTGTTGAAGTCTCCCAGCTCAGGCTGGCACTGTTGAAGTCTCCCAGCTCAGGCTGGCACTGTTGAAGTCTCCCAGCTCAGGCTGGCACTGTTGAAGTCTCCCAGCTCAGGCTGGCACTGTTGAAGTCTCCCAGCTCAGGCTGGCACTGTTGAAGTCTCCCAGCTCAGGCTGGCACTGTTGAAGTCTCCCAGCTCAGGCTGGCACTGTTGAAGTCTCCCAGCTCAGGCTGGCACTGTTGAAGTCTCCCAGCTCAGGCTGGCACTGTTGAAGTCTCCCAGCTCAGGCTGACACTATTGAAGTCTCCCAGCTCAGGCTGACACTATTGAAGTCTCCCAGCTCAGGCTGGCACTGTTGAAGTCTCCCTGCTCAGGCTGACACTGTTGAAGTCTCCCAGCTCAGGCTGGCACTGTTGAAGTCTCCCAGCTCAGGCTGACACTGTTGAAGTCTCCCAGCTCAGGCTGACACTACTGAAGTCTCCCAGCTCAGGCTTACACTATTGAAGTCTCCCAGCTCAGGCTGACACTGTTGAAGTCTCCCAGCTCAGGCTGGCACTGTTGAAGTCTCCCAGCTCAGGCTGGCACTGTTGAAGTCTCCCAGCTCAGGCTGACACTGTTGAAGTCTCCCAGCTCAGGCTGGCACTGTTGAAGTCTCCCAGCTCAGGCTGGCACTGTTGAAGTCTTCCAGCTCAGGCTTACACTATTGAAGTCTCCCAGCTCAGGCTGGCACTGTTGAAGTCTCCCAGCTCAGGCTGGCACTGTTGAAGTCTCCCAGCTCAGGCTGACACTGTTGAAGTCTCCCAGCTCAGGCTGGCACTGTTGAAGTCTCCCAGCTCAGGCTGACACTGTTGAAGTCTCCCAGCTCAGGCTGGCACTGTTGAAGTCTCCCAGCTCAGGCTGACACTGTTGAAGTCTCCCAGCTCAGGCTGACACTGTTGAAGTCTCCCAGCTCAGGCTGACACTACTGAAGTCTCCCAGCTCAGGCTGACACTGTTGAAGTCTCCCAGCTCAGGCTGACACTATTGAAGTCTCCCAGCTCAGGCTGGCACTGTTGAAGTCTCCCAGCTCAGGCTGACACTGTTGAAGTCTCCCAGCTCAGGCTGGCACTGTTGAAGTCTCCCAGCTCAGGCTGACACTGTTGAAGTCTCCCAGCTCAGGTTAACACTACTGAAGTCTCCCAGCTCAGGCTGACACTACTGAAGTCTCCCAGCTCAGGCTGACACTACTGAAATCTCCCAGCTCAGGCTAACACTACTGAAGTCTCCCAGCTCAGGCTGACACTACTGAAGTCTCCCAGCTCAGGCTAACACTACTGAAGTCTCCCAGCTCATGCTGACACTACTGAAGTCTCCCAGCTCAGGCTAACACTACTGAAGTCTCCCAGCTCAGGCTGACACTGTTGAAGCCTCCCAGCTCAGGCTAACACTACTGAAGTCTCCCAGCTCAGGCTGACACTACTGAAGTCTCCCAGCTCAGGCTAACACTACTGAAGTCTCCCAGCTCAGGCTGACACTACTGAAGTCTCCCAGCTCAGGCTAACACTACTGAAGTCTCCCAGCTCAGGCTGACACTGTTGAAGCCTCCCAGCTCAGGCTAACACTACTGAAGTCTCCCAGCTCAGGCTGACACTACTGAAGTCTCCCAGCTCAGGCTAACACTACTGAAGTCTCCCAGCTCAGGCTGACACTGTTGAAGCCTCCCAGCTCAGGCTAACACTACTGAAGTCTCCCGCTCAGGCTGACACTACTGAAGTCTCCCAGCTCAGGCTAACACTACTGAAGTCTCCCAGCTCAGGCTGACACTACTGAAGTCTCCCAGCTCAGGCTAACACTACTGAAGTCTCCCAGCTCAGGCTGACACTGTTGAAGCCTCCCAGCTCAGGCTAACACTACTGAAGTCTCCCAGCTCAGGCTAACACTACTGAAGTCTCCCAGCTCAGGCTGACACTGTTGAAGTCTCCCAGCTCAGGCTGACACTACTGAAGCCTCCCAGCTCAGGCTAACACTACTGAAGTCTCCCAGCTCAGGCTAACACTATTGAAGTCTCCCAGCTCAGGCTGACACTGTTGAAGTCTCCCAGCTCAGGCTAACACTACTGAAGTCTCCCAGCTCACCAGCTAACACATTTCTACCCATCCTGCGGGATGAAACACAGCAGACAAACACAGGTTGTGTCTCGGCTGTGTAACTATCACATAGTGTAGCATCACACTGCTCATATACGCTATTTTACTATATATTGCTAATCCCACGTAAACTCTTAACTAATCCCACACAAACTATGAAGAGTAACAAAACAAATGATAAAGCTGGTGAGTTATTTTTCTTAATTTACACATATGTATGATAACTGTACTAGACATATCTGTGCCCACAAATTATGTAGGTAAAATATTAGGCAAATATTTTGCCTACTAGGGAGGAGTGGCGATGTATCAGTCCAATGCAGAGCATAGAAAAATGTATAAAATATAACAGACAGATGTCAGGAGGTGGGGATGAGATCCAGTAAGGTCAGGTGTTGGTGCGTGAGTCACCTGTCCGTGTAGCGTGTGGTGAGGCAGGATTTATTTAACAAGCACAGACATGCTAAACTGGTGGAGGTGGTCGACACCGTGAGTAAAACACCAGCGGATGACAGTGAGAAATGTTATGGTTATACCGACACGATGTGGGAAGAGATGCTAGGACTGATGAAGCCAGTCATCTACCTACCTGGAGGGTGTTCCGGGGGTCAACGCCCCCGCGGCCCAGTCCTTAACCAGGCTTTGCGGTGGATCAGGGCCTGATCAACCAGGCTGTTACTACTGGCTACACGTAGTCCAAAGTACGAACCACACCCCGGCTGATCGGGTACTGACTTTAGGTATCTGTCCAGCTCCCTTCTGAAGACAACCAGGGGTCTATCGGTAATTCCCCTTATGGCTGGTGGGAGGCTGTTGAACAGTCTTGGGCCCCGGACACTTATTTCGTAGGGGGTGATTTCTGTGTGCAGATTTGAAACTAGACCCTCCAGGTGTAGATTATGATGTATCTCGCCTACGCTCCAGTGAGTACAAGTCAAGTGATTCCAAGTGTTCCCAGTAATTACTGTGTTTGACGGAACTTATATGTGCAGTAAAGGTTCTCTGTACATTCTCTACAACTGCAATTTCACCTGCCTTGAATGGAGCTGTTAGTGTTCAGCAGTATTTCAGCATAGAGAGAACAAGTGATTTGAAAAGGATCATCATTGGCTAGGCATCCTATCATTTTCCTCGCAGATGTGACAGTGACAGTTGTGATCCTTGAAGGTGAGATCCTCAGACATTACCACTCCCAGGTCCTCCACACTACTTTTCCGCTCTATTGTGTGGTTAGAGTTTACAGCCTACTCAGTTCTAACTATTATTGCCTCCAGTTTTCCATAACGGAGTAGTTGAAATGTAGCGACAAGTGTCGTGTAATAAATATCCTGAGCTGGGAATATAAAAAGGGTAAACAATACACAAATAACCCGCACATAAAAGAGAGAAGCTTACGACGACGTTTCGGTCCGACTTGGACCATTGACAAAGGGGTTATTTGTGTATCGTTCCAGTCACGGTATTGTGCCTTTTTGTTATTTAAGGGTAAACAATACTGATAAGATGATAAATAAGACACATATGCAACAGTCAGGTATCTTTATTCCCGAACGTTTCGCCTACACAGTAGACTTCTTCAGTCGAGTACAGAAGAGTTGGCAGAAAGAGTAGAGATGTGAAGACGATGCAATCAGTCCATCACCCTTGAAGACGCGGTTTTGAGGCGATCAGGAGGAGGAGGAGAATTTATTAAAGTAATAAAAACAAGGAACTGGTATGGAAAGTTAGATAAAATATCACAATAGGTACGACAAGGACCCAATGGAAATTACTCACGTTGTCTGACCTTTTGTGGGATTTTCTTGCGTAATTTACACGTATGTTACTATGTCTATTTATTGGACTTACGTGTACCTGTGCCTAAATAAACTTACTTAATTAGCAGTTTATTGTGACGATTTATCGTCCACCAAGACCGAAAGTCTCTGGTGAGCGAAACGTCTTCACAATAAAATGCCATAACCTATATTTTATGTCATATACACAAACTACCGTTGTAGTCTACAACTGTATTACCGAGGTGAGATAACTACACCAGTGGTAGAATATACCGACAATTATATAAATAAACATGTAGTATTAAAATGTTACATACGACATACTGTGTTATTTACATACAGGATGTGATGAGGTAAGACATGAATCTTCTCCTGCTGTATCGTGTGGCAAAGGACACTTGTATCTTCTGCTGTATCGTGTGGCAAAGGACACTTGTATCTTCTGCTGTATCGTGTGGCAAAGGACACTTGTATCTTCTGCTGTATCGTGTGGCAAAGGACACTTGTATCTTCTGCTGTATCGTGTGGCAAAGGACACTTGTATCTTCTGCTGTATCGTGTGGCAAAGGACACTTGTATCTTCTGCTGTATCGTGTGGCAAAGGACACTTGTATCTTCTGCTGTATCGTGTGGCAAAGGACACTTGTATCTTCTGCTGTATCGTGTGGCAAAGGACACTTGTATCTTCTGCTGTATCGTGTGGCAAAGGACACTCGTATCTTCTGCTGTATCGTGTGGCAAAGGACACTTGTATATTCTGCTGTATCGTGTGGGACAATCTTCTGCTGTATCGTGTGGCAAAGGACACTTGTATCTTCTGCTGTATCGTGTGGCAAAGGACACTGCGTGTGGCAAAGGACACTTGTATATCGTATCGTGTGGCAAAGGACACTTGTATCTTCTGCTGTATCGTGTGGCAAAGGACACTCGTATCTTCTGCTGTATCGTGTGGCAAAGGACACTTGTATATTCTGCTGTATCGTGTGGCAAAGGACACTTGTATCTTCTGCTGTATCGTGTGGCAAAGGACACTTGTATCTTCTGCTGTATCGTGTGGCAAAGGACACTCGTACATGGATGGTGTACAACACAGATAAGATGAACATCTGTACACATGTGCAACATCTGGGTATCTTTATTTGTAGACGTTTCGCCCTCCAGTGAGTTTATCAGTACAAACTGAAGGATGTAATGGGAAGATTGTATATAGTTCTAGTCTTCACATTATGTCATTGAATCTGTATTGATAAAACCACTGGAGGGCGAAACGTCAACAAATAAAGATACCCAGATGTTGCACATGTGTCTAATTCTTTAAAGGACACTTGTGTACACTTGAGTATATTTATCGAAGGAAACATTTCGCCACGATTGGCTCCCCCACTTTTCATAGAACTGATGAAGAGGCAAGACGTGTTCCGAACTGTACACTAGTGTCCTTTTCCACAGTTTGTGGGTATTACCAGACTATTTACAACCCATCATGTGAACTAGTGTGATCCTGGCCAGTAGTAAAGAGAGAGAGAGAGAGAGAGAGAGAGAGAGAGAGAGAGAGAGGGAGGGAGGTCGGGCGATGCTAAACATTCCTTTATTCTGTTTTGTGGTGTTGGAACTTGGAGAGTTACAATAACCTCTCAGCATTATCTTCTGCACCTTTCTTCCTCTCTCGTAACTTGTTCAGAAGTCGTGATTTGGATTTTTGTTAACATTACAATAGGCTTACTGACCCATGCTTAAGGGGCACGTAGGTACCCCCTGTCTTCTAATAACACGCTCATTTTTCCACTATAATCTATCTAGTACATAATTACTATCGCATTTGTTTTGTCTGTTTCGTAAGGTGAAGTCCAGGATCTTTCCTTAATTCATGGTATAACTTAAAACAAATCTTAGATGACAGTTGTGTTGTCCAGACCTCTGCAACACAAGTGTCCTCAAGGATTTGTTAAGTTATACCATGAATTAGGAGATAGGGAAACTCACGCGCTTCTTAAGAGTTCCTTTGTACTCACATATAGTTCATTTGTACTCATATACAGGCGAGTAAGTCTCTATCAAGCCTCACCCACCGAGTACATCTCCATCAATTAGGCTCACTCACCATTGTACATGTATGGTATACAATACCGACAAGATGAAGAATTAGACACATGTGCAACATCTGGGTATCTTTATTTATCTTTATCCAGTGGCTTTATCAACACAAATTCAAGGACATAACTGGAAGACAGTAGAACTATATACGAAAGATGATATAATCAGTCCCTCAGCTGAGGGACTGATTCCCTTCTTTCTGCAGTATACAAAATATATTTTTGCATTAACAAAACGCAGTTAAGCACAAAAGAAAGTCACTGGTAGGCGGAACATTTCGGGCAGAAACGAATGACACTCCACTTTCTCCCCTGATCTTGGCCAGCGTGACTGTGACAGAGAAGTCCCAGAGCTTGACAGTGTGACACAGTAGTCCGCAGGCGTGACAGTGTGACAGGTGTATGTGTGTGTGAAGGCGTGAAGTGTGTGGGTGACGGCGGCGCTGAAGGTGAGTGTAGACCACAGTGACCAGGGAGCTGCCGAGGGACGTGCTCACACACACACACACACAAGCTCACCTACACCAGCTCTACCACATCATGTGTAAGTACTTACACATCGGCTTAATTACATACATAAATACTTATACTGCCTTATTTACATACATAAATACTTATACTGCCTTATTTACATACATAAATACGTATACTAGCTTGCTTACATGCGTGAGTGATCTTAAACTGTGTATTATCCTTTATCCTGTATAAATTACTAAATTTGAAAAGAAAGATTTTGGTTTTTCTTTTTAGGTGACACTGCCTCGGTGGGACACGGCTGGTTCCTTGAAAATAAACCATTGAATGTTTTATATTGTATAATGCAACGGCAAAGATAAGCATAGATAAAATTTAACGTGAGAAATGGTGGAGTTTATCTTAACATAGTGAACAACACTGCAGCACTGTTGACTCACTGGGAACGACACTGCAGCACTGTTGACTCACTGGGAACGACACTGCAGCACTGTTGACTCACTGGGAACGACACTGCAGCACTGTTGAGTCACTGGAACGACACTGCAGCACTGTTGACTCACTGGGAACGACACTGCAGCACTGTTGACTCACTGGGAACGACACTGCAGCACTGTTGACTCACTGGGAACGACACTGCAGCACTGTTGACTCACTGGGAACGACACTGCAGCACTGTTGAGTCACTGGAACGACACTGCAGCACTGTTGACTCACTGGGAACGACACTGCAGCACTGTTGACTCACTGGGAACGACACTGCAGCACTGTTGACTCACTGGGAACGACACTGCAGCACTGTTGAGTCACTGGAACGACACTGCAGCACTGTTGACTCACTGGGAACGACACTGCAACACTGTTGAGTCACTGGGAACGACACTGCAGCACTGTTGACTCACTGGAACGACACTGCAGCACTGTTGACTCACTGGGAACGCAGCACTGTTGACACTGCACTGCAGCACTGTTGAGTCACTGGAACGACACTGCAGCACTGTTGACTCACTGGGAACGACACTGCAGCACTGTTGAGTCACTGGAACGACACTGCAGCACTGTTGAGTCACTGGGAACGACACTGCAACACTGTTGAGTCACTGGGAACGACACTGCAACACTGTTGAGTCACTGGGAACGACACTGCAACACTGTTGAGTCACTGAGAACGACACAACAGCACTGTTGAATGACTGAAACGACACAACAGCACTGTTGAATGACTGAAACGACACAACAGCACTGTTGATTCACTGAAACGACACAACAGCACTGTTGAATGACTGAAACGACACAACAGTACTGCTGAATCACTGGAAAATACATACATATTAACACCGCTGAGTCACTGGGGACGACACATCAATATACTGTTTAGCACGACTCACTCAGGAATATATATTAACGTCCCGCGGAAAAATAATCAGATATGGTTTAGTAAGTGTATTTAGGTACAGGTACACATAAGTATAATTATCATACACAATAACATAAGTATAAATTACCCAGCATAAACCCCCAAAAAGTCAGACAAAGTGACTTATTTCCATTGGTTTAATCAGCTCAAAAATCATGTGAATCCCTGGTGGCAGAACTAGTTTACCATCAGCTTAAAGAATGCGCCAGAAAGTACCATTTTCATTTGATGTTTCCACCACAGTACGGGTGGAGATTGAACTCGCGGCAGGTGAGTCGTGAAACTCCAGGCCAGGTCGTACAGTGGTTGTTTGCAATCGTGTCATTGCGATTTCGTGAGTCATAATGTTTCAAAACTCGAGTCGTATTTCACAGTTTTTCCCTCTTGATTTGTGAATGAGGTTGAAAGCCTATCGACTATACTAGGATCGTCAAGGCTGCATGCAAGAGTATTTTAATTCCTTTGTTAAGCCGTAACGGCTTGACAAAGCTCCTGGAGAGCGAAACGTTGCCACAGTAAAATTTCGCATTAGTTACACTTGTATCCTTTTACCTAACATATTGTCGGTAATTCTACCAACATTATTACAAGCTGTCACGAGTTATTTTTTTTTATCTAAGTTTGCCTTCAAACTACACTAACTTCCCCGTTTTCAACGTGCTATTAATCCGTTTTTTACTATAAGAAAGGTGGACTAACTCGCGTAAACTGAAAAATGACCTGGAGCTGCTGATAAGACGAGGAAAAAGCCACAGACAGTACAGATCAGGATATTTATTAGATTAAAAGTTTCACCACGAGTGGCGACTGAAGACACAAGCCGTGGCGAATCTTTTCCCCCTTAAAAATTGTCCCGAACTGTAAATAAGTGTCTTATTTCCATAGTGGAAATAAGCACCATTGTCTGACTCTTTAGGGTTATCCCACGTAATTTACACTATGTACCTGTACCTAAATAAACTAACTTGCCTCTCCTACGCAAGACTTTGTACTTGACATTTGATGTGTAGCGAGGCAACAGTCTCGCTGTAGCTCTAACCTTTGCTACGTGTCTCAGAACGAGGCTGTGAGACAAGCCTAATTTACTGCGTCACCTTCATAACGAGAGGCGCCAAACCCGCAAGAGAGGAGGAGGTAGTCACACAGGGGGGGGAGGCGTCTCGGAAATGGGATGAAATCAGGTTTAATCCGAGGATGGGGGAAGGTTGCATCCAGTTCCATGCAACAAGAGCCTTGCTCAAGCATCAACAATAATAATAATGCTTACTTTAACAAGTACATGATACAACTTATACAGACCAGAGCTGACATCAGTGACATACTACATAGAATATAAGAATATACTATATATAAATTAGGTTTTGTCCCCAGGATGCGACTCACACCAATCGACTAGCACCCAGGTGCCTATTTACTGCAAGGTGAACATGGACAGCAGGTGTCTTAATGTTTCCACCAGTCCCGGGGATCGAACCACGGACCTCAGTGTGTGAGGTGAGTGCGCTACCAACCCAGCTACGGGACACCAAACCAGACTTTCTCTTCTCCAGGATTCTCTTCTAAACGAGGATGAGACAAGTTTATATAATATAAATATACAAGTGTGAGTGATAGATGTGTTTTAAATATATATTATGTATACACTGTATACTTATATCTATACTCTACATGCGTATATATATATATAAACTCTGTATATGTGTATTGTGAGACGCATGTATTGGTTAATTAGTTTGTTACCAGTTGTCAAAGACACTTGTCGACAGATGGTTGGCGTGTTGTACATCTGTCTCGATGTGTAGTCAGTGTGGAAAGTAGCACCTGTGGAAAGTAGCACCTGTAGAAAGTAGCATCTGTGAAAAGTAGCACCTGTGGAAAATAGCACCTGTGGAAAGTAGCACCTGTGAAAAGTATCACCCGTGGAAAGTAGCACCTGTGAAAAGTATCACCCGTGGAAAGTAGCACCTGTGAAAAGTAGCACCTGTGGAAAGTAGCACCTGTGGAAAATAGCACCTGTGGAAAGTAGCACCTGTGGAAAGTAGCAACTGTAGAAAGTAGCACCTGTGGAAAGTAGCACCTGTGGAAAGCAGCACCTGTGGACAGCAGCTCTTGTGGAAAGTAGCACATGTGGAAAGTAGCACCTGTGGAAAGTAGCAACTGTACAAAGTAGCACCTGTGGAAAGTAACACCTGTGGAAAGTAGCACCTGTGGAAAGTAACACCTGTGGAAAGTAACACCTGTGGAAAGTAGCACCTGTGGAAAGTAACACCTGTGGAAAGTAACACCTGTGGAAAGTAGCACCTGTGGAAAGTAACACCTGTGGAAAGTAGCACCTGTGGAAAGTAGCACCTGTGGAAAGTAACACATGTGAAAAGTAACACCTGTGGAAAGTAGCACCTGTGGAAAGTAACACCTGTGGAAAGTAACACCTGTGGAAAGTAGCACCTGTGGAAAGTAACACCTGTGGAAAGTAACACCTGTGGAAAGTAGCACCTGTGGAAAGTAACACCTGTGGAAAGTAACACCTGTGGAAAGTAGCACCTGTGGAAAGTAACACCTGTGGAAAGTAGCACCTGTGGAAAGTAGCACCTGTGGAAAGTAACACATGTGAAAAGTAACACCTGTGGAAAGTAGCACCTGTGGAAAGTAACACCTGTGGAAAGTAACACCTGTGGAAAGTAGCACCTGTGGAAAGTAACACCTGTGGAAAGTAACACCTGTGGAAAGTAGCACCTGTGGAAAGTAACACCTGTGGAAAGTAACACCTGTGGAAAGTAGCACCTGTGGAAAGTAACACCTGTGGAAAGTAGCACCTGTGGAAAGTAGCACCTGTGGAAAGTAACACATGTGAAAAGTAACACATGTGAAAAGTAGCACCTGTGGAAAGTAACACCTGTGGAAAGTAACACCTGTGGAAAGTAGCACCTGTGGAAAGCATCACTTGTGGAAAGTAGCACCTGTGGAAAGTAGCAACTGTACAAAGTAGCACCTGTGGAAAGCGGCATTTGTGGAAAGTAGCACATGTGGAAAGCAACACCTGTGGGAATTACGTGGAAAGTAGCAGATACAGAAAGTAACACCTGTGGAAAGTAGCTTCAACAAGTAACACCTGTAAGAAAGCAGCAAAATTAACATCCTGGGAAAGCATCAACAAGTAACACCTGAGGATAATAACAAAGGTTCAGAGCTCACCTTATTACCACACAAATCTCCCCGCCAACGAGTATTTTTTCCCCGCCAGCGATTATTTTTCCCCCGCTAACTAGTATTTTTTCCCCCGCCAGCGAGTATTTTCCACGGCCAACGAATATTTTCCCCCGCCTGCGAGTATTTTCCCCCGCCAGCGAGTATTTTCCCCCGCCAGCCAGTATTTTCCCCCGCCAGCGAGTATTTTCCCCCGCCAGCGAGTATCTTCCCCCGCCAGCGAGTATTTTCCCCCGCCAGCGAGTATTTCCCCCCGCCTGCAAGTATTTTCCCCCGCCAGTGAGTATTTTCCCCCGCCAGCGAGTATTTTCCCCCGCCAGCGAGTATTTTCCCCCGAGAGTGAGTATTTTCCCCCGCCAGTGAGTATTTCCCCCCGCCAGCGAGTATTTTCCTCCGCCAGCGAGTATTTGCCCCCGCCAGCCAGTATTTTCCACCGCCAGCGAGTATTTTCCCCCGCCAGCGAGTATTTTACCCCGCCAGCGAGTATTTTCCCCCCGCCAGTGAGTATTTTCCCCCCGCCAGTGAGTATTTTCCTCCGCCAGTGAATATTTTCCCCCCGCCAATGAGTATTTCCCCCCGCCAGTTAGTATTTTCCCCCGCCAGTGAGTATTTTCCCCCGCCAGTTAGTATTTTCCCCCGCCAGCGAGTATTTTCCCCCGCTAGCGAGTATTTTCCCCCGCCAGTGAGTATTTTACCCCCGCCAGCGAGTATTTTCCCCCCGCCAGTGAGTATTTTCCCCCGCCAGCGAGTATTTTCCCCCGCCAGCGAGTATTTTCCCCCGCCAGTGAGTATTTTCCCCCGCCAGTGAGTATTTTCCCCCGCCAATGAGTACCTTCCCCCCGCCAGTGAGTATTTTCCCCCCGCCAGTGAGTATTTTCCCCCGTCAGTGAGTATTTTCCCCCGTCAGTGAGTATTTTCCCCCGTCAGTGAGTATTTTCCCCCGCCAGTGAGTATTTTCCTCCGCCAGTGAGTATTTTCCCCCAGCGAGTGAGTATTTTCCCCCCGCCAGTGAGTATTTTCCCCCGTCAGTGAGTATTTTTCCCCGCCAGTGAGTATTTTCCCCCGCCAGTGAGTATTTTTCCCCATCATTGAGTATTTTCCCCCCGCCAGTGAGTATTTTCCCCCACCAGTGAGTATTTTCCCCCGCCAGTGAGTATTTTCCCCCTGCCAGTGAGTATTTTCCCCCGCCAGTGAGTATTTTCCCCCGCCCGTGAGTATTTTCCCCCGCCAGTGAGTATTTTCCCCCGCCAGTGAGTAATTTCCTCCTGCCAGTGAGTATTTTCCCCCGCCAGTGAGTATTTTCCCCCGCCAGTGAGTATTTTTCCCCTGCCAGTGAGTATTTTCCCCCGCCAGTGAGTATGTGCCCCCGCCAGTGAGTATTTTCCCCCGCCAGTGAGTATTTTCCCCCGCCAGTGAGTATTTTCCCCCGTCAGTGAGTATTTTCCCCCTGCCAGTGAGTATTTTCCCCCGCCAGTGAGTATTTTCCTCCTGCCAGTGAGTATTTTCCCCCGTCAGTGAGTATTTTCCCCCGCCAGTGAGTATTTTCCCCCGCCAGTGAGTATTTTCCCCCGCCAGTATTTTCCTCCTGCCAGTGAGTATTTTCCCCCGCCAGTGAGTATTTTCCCCTGCCAGTGAGTATTTTCCTCCTGCCAGTGAGTATTTTCCCCCTGCCAGCAAGTATTTTCCCCCGCCAGTGAGTATTTTCCCCCGCCAGCAAGTATTTTCCCCCGCCAGAGAGTATTTTCCCCCGCCAGCAAGTATTTTCCCCCGCCAGAGAGTATTTTCCTCCGCCAGCAAGTATTTTCCCCCGCCAGTGAGTATTTTCCCCCGGCCCGTGAGTATTTTCCCCCGCCAGTGAGTATTTTCCCCCGCCAGTGAGCATTTTCCCCCGCCAGTGAGTATTTTCCCACGCCAGTGAGTATTTTCCTCCTGCCAGTGAGTATTTTCCCCCGCCAGTTAGTATTTTCCCCCTGCCAGTGAGTATTTTCCCCCGCCAGTGAGTATTTGCCCCCTGCCAGTGAGTATTTTCCCCCGCCAGTGAGTATTTTCCCCCGCCAGTGAGTATTTTCCTCCTGCCAGTGAGTATTTTCCCCCGCCAGTGAGTATTTTCCCCCGCCAGTGAGTATTTTCCTCCTGCCAGTGAGTATTTTCCCCCGCCAGAGAGTATTTTCCCCCGCCAGCAAGTATTTTCCCCCGCCAGCAAGTATTTTCCCCCGCCAGAGAGTATTTTCCCCCGCCAGCAAGTATTTTCCCCCGCCAGAGAGTATTTTCCCCCGCCTGCAAGTATATTCCCCCGCCAGAGAGTATTTTCCCCCGCCAGCAAGTATATTCCCCCGCCAGAGAGTATTTTCCCCCGCCAGAGAGTATTTTCCCCCGCCAGCAAGTATTTTCCCCCGCCAGAGAGTATTTTCCCCCGCCAACAAGTATTTTCCCCCGCCAGCAAGTATTTTCCCCCGCCAGAGAGTATTTTCCCCCGCCAGAGAGTATTTTCCCCCGCCAGCAAGTATTTTCCCCCGCCAGAGAGTATTTTCCCCCGCCAACAAGTATTTTCCCCCGCCAGCAAGTATTTTCCCCCGCCATAGAGTATTTTCCCCCGCCAACAAGTATTTTCCCACGCCAGAGAGTATTTTCCCCCGCCAACAAGTATTTTCCCCCGCCAGCAAGTATTTTCCCCCGCCAACAAGTATTTTCCCCCGCCAGCAAGTATTTTCCCCCGCCAGAGAGTATTTTCCCCCGCCAACAAGTATTTTCCCCCGCCAGAGAGTATTTTCCCCCGCCAACAAGTATTTTCCCCCGCCCGAGAGTATTTTCCCCCGCCAGCAAGTATTTTCCCCCGCCAGAGAGTATTTTCCCCCGCCAACAAGTATTTTCCCCCGCCAGCAAGTATTTTCCCCCGCCAACAAGTATTTTCCCCCGCCAACAAGTATTTTCCCCCGCCAGAGAGTATTTTCCCCCGCCAACAAGTATTTTCCCCCGCCAGAGAGTATTTTCCCCCGCCAACAAGTATTTTCCCCCGCCAGAGAGTATTTTCCCCCGCCAGCAAGTATTTTCCCCCGCCAGAGAGTATTTTCCCCCGCCAACAAGTAGCCAGAGAGTATTTTCCCCCGCCAGCAAGTATTTTCCCCCGCCAACAAGTATTTTCCCCCGCCAGCAAGTAGTATTTTCCCCCGCCAGAGAGTATTTTCCCCCGCCACCCAGTATTTTCCCCCGCCAGAGAGTATTTTCCCCCGCCAACAAGTATTTTCCCCCGCCAGAGAGTATTTTCCCCCGCCAGCAAGTATTTTCCCCCGCCAGAGAGTATTTTCCCCCGCCAGTATTTTCAGCAGTATTTTCCCCCGCCAACAAGTATTTTCCCCCGCCAGAGAGTATTTTCCCCCGCCAGAGAGTATTTTCCCCCGCCAGCCAACAAGTATTTTCCCCCGCCAGAGAGTATTTTCCCCCGCCAGCAAGTATTTTCCCACGCCAGAGAGTATTTTCCCCCGCCAACAAGTATTTTCCCCCGCCAGCCCCCGCAAGTATTTTCCCCCGCCAACAAGTATTTTCCCCCGCCAGCAAGTATTTTCCCCCGCCAGACAAGTATTTTCCCCCGCCAGAAGTATTTTCCCCCGCCAGAGAGTATTTTCCCCCGCCAACAAGTATTTTCCCCCGCCAGAGAGTATTTTCCCCCGCCAGCAAGTATTTTCCCCCGCCAGAAGTATTTTCCCCCGCCAGAGAGTATTTTCCCCCGCCAGCAAAGTATTTTCCCCCGCCAACAAGTATTTTCCCCCGCCAACAAGTATTTTCCCCCGCCAGAGAGTATTTTCCCCCGCCAGAAGTATTTTCCCCCGCCAGAGAGTATTTTCCCCCGCCAGCAAGTATTTTCCCCCGCCAGAGAGTATTTTCCCCCGCCAACAAGTATTTTCCCCCGCCAGAGAGTATTTTCCCCCGCCAGAAGTATTTTCCCCCGCCAGAGAGTATTTTCCCCCGCCAGCAAGTATTTTCCCCCGCCACAGAGTATTTTCCCCCGCCAGAGAGTATTTTCCCCCGCCAGAGAGTATTTTCCCCCGCCAGAGAGTATTTTCCCCCGCCAGCAAGTATTTTCCCCCGCCAGAGAGTATTTTCCCCCGCCAGAGAGTATTTTCCCCCGCCAGAGAGTATTTTCCCCCGCCAGAGAGTATTTTCCCCCGCCAGCAAGTATTTTCCCCCGCCAGAGAGTATTTTCCCCCGCCAGAGAGTATTTTCCCCCGCCAGAGATTATTTTCCCCCGCCAGCAAGTATCTTCCCCCGCCAGCAAGTATCTTCCCCCGCCAGCAAGTATCTTCCCCCGCCAGCAAGTATCTTCCCCCGCCAGCAAGTATCTTCCCCGCCCCGTCGACAACACAACACACTCCTCGTCCCACATTATTTCAATCCTCTTATTTCAGGAAATCGTACTTATTTACTCTTCTATTTTTTGAGGTTATGAAATACGTTCACCCACTGTAGCAGGAGGGGGCGGTGACCCCCCTGGTTCACCCACTGTAGCAGGAGGGGGCGGTGACCCCCCTTTTTCACCCACTGTAGCAGGAGGGGCGGTGACCCCCTAGCTCCCCCACTTTAGCAGGAGGGGGCGGTGACCCCCTGGTTCACCCACTGTAGCAGGAGGGGCGGTGACCCCCCTGGTTCACCCACTGTAGCAGGAGGGGGCGGTGACCCCCCCTGATTCACCCACTGTAGCAGGAGGGGGCGGTGACCCCCCTGGTTCACCCACTGTAGCAGGAGGGGGCGGTGACCCCCCTGGTTCACCCACTGTAGCAGGAGGGGGCGGTGACCCCCCTGGTTCACCCACTGTAGCATTAGGGGCGGTGACCCCCCTAGTTCCCCCACTCTAGCAGGAGGGGGCGGTGACCCCCCTGGTTCACCCACTGTAGCAGGAGGGGCGGTGACACCCCTAGTTCACCCACTGTAGCAGGAGGGGCGGTGACCCCCCTGGTTCACCCACTGTAGCAGGAGGGGCGGTGACCCCCCTAGTTCCCCCACTGTAGCAGGAGGGACGGTGACCCCCCTGGTTCACCCACTGTAGCAGGAGGGGCGGTGACACCCCTAGTTCACCCACTGTAGCAGGAGGGGCGGTGACCCCCTAGTTCCCCCACTGTAGCAGGAGGGGAGGTGACCCCCCTGGTTCACCCACTGTAGCATTAGGGGCGGTGACCCCCCTAGTTCCCCCACTGTAGCAGGAGGGGACGGTGACCCCCCTGGTTCACCCACTGTAGCAGGAGGGGCGGTGACCCCCCTAGTTTCCCCACTGTAGCAGGAGGGGAGGTGACCCCCCTGGTTCACCCACTGTAGCAGGAGGGGCGGTGACCCCCCTAGTTCCCCCACTGTAGCAGGAGGGGACGGTGACCCCCCTGGTTCACCCACTGTAGCAGGAGGGGGCGGTCTTTACTGTGTTAACATTTCGCGTTTTTAAAACCATTTATATCTTAGTAGTAGTAGTAGTAGTAGTAGTAGTAGTAGTAGTAGTAGTAGTAGTAGTAGTAGTAGTAGTAGTAGACGACCCCTGGTTGTCTTCAAGAGTGATCTGGACAGATACCTAAAGTCAGTACCGGATCACCCGGGCTGTGGTTCGTACGTTGGACTGCGTGCATCCAGCAGTAACAGCCTGGTTGATAAGGCCCCGATCCACCGGGAGACCTGGTCATGGACTGGGCCGAGGGGGCGTTAATCCCCGGAATACCCTCCAGGTAGACTCCAGGTAGGTAGACCACTACATTAGTCATGATTTGTTCAATCTGAGGTTGGAAACACGAAAGTATTTACACTCTGATGGTTCAGGTTTCAACCCCTTTTGAACCCTACTCAACCCCCCGTGTTACTCTCTGATGCTTATTAATGAGTTCACCTACAACATACTGTGTAGAATCATCACAGTGAAAATATAAATAAATCACTGGAAAAAAATCTTCGTGTTTACTCTCTGAAGTTAGATGAATGGTTCAGAGAACCGACAAGTTGATAAATTAGACGTTTCGCCACAAAGTGGCTTCATCAGTCCATATTAAGAAGTAATCAGTCTATCAAACAAGGTTGGGGGACTGATTACATAATCAGTTGGTGGACTGATTACATAATCTGAAAGACTCCTCAGTCTTTCAGACTGAGGAGTCTTTCAGGACATTTATGAACTGTTCATGATATGATAGGAAACGTTTCTCCACGAGTGGCTTCTTCAGTCCTCTGAACTTCAGGACTGAAGAAACCCTCTTAATCTTAGTAATGAGTCCCTCAAGCGACTGGCTGAAGACCTTCAACACGGGTGAGAGAAATAAAACTTTGCTAAAAACCTAAGACACCACAAAATCAATATAGGTAACAACAGTAAGAAATACCAGACAAGCACAACAATAGAGCAGACACAAACTCAGGAATATTACTCATGATTGTCAGGCAGACAAATGGTTAAGTGACTACATTTAACTTGTTGTTCCACACGTCAAGTAAGACTCCAGGGAGCAGTGTGTGTAGCAAGGCTGGCTGTCAGCGCAGAATCTGTACATTAAAACAAGGTCGTCCACACTCAATTACTCACAATTACACACACATTACTCACAATTACTCACACATGCACACAAAATTAAGTATATACAAGCGAACTTCCTACCCTCACAAGAGGCTGGATTGGAACCAAGGATGCAGCAGTCATTTCCCCTCTGGATTTCCACACTGAGGCACTAGAATAAAAAAAAAAGGCAGCATCCCTTGAATCTACTTTTCAATAATGAGCCTGAAAACGTGTGGGTTTTAATCCTACTGAGGCCAAGTTATGTTGTTGGGTCAAGCAACTGTACTGATTTTGTGTTCTTCCCTACGATCAGCAACACCGCCCTGACTCAAACATCTTCCTTCTTTTTTTATTCCTCCACCTCTACAGCCTCACACATTTGCTCATCTTTTCTTTCTATATGATCCATGCATGTTTAGTGCTTCTTTCTGTTAATATAATGATAATCATAATAATAATAATAATAATAAAATAATAAAAATATAAATAATACTAATAATAATCTCATTCTCTGTGAAGGATCCCTGGCAATTATTTCCTCTAGTTTCTCTCTGCAGGACCAAACACAATAGTTCCTTCCTATTTTCTCTGCAGGACCAAACACAATAGTTCCTTCCTATTTTCTCTGCAGGACCAAACACAATAGTTCCTTCCTATTTTCTCTGCAGGACCAAACACAATAGTTCCTTCCTGTTTTCTCTGCAGGACCAAACACAACAGTTCCTTCCTATGTTCTCTGCAGGACCAAACACAATAGTTCCTTCCTATTTTCTCTGTAGGACCAAACACAATAGTTCCTTCCTATTTTCTCTGCAGGACCAAACACAATAGTTCCTTCCTGTTTTCTCTGCAGGACCAAACACAATAGTTCCTTCCTATTTTCTCTGCAGGACCAAACACAATAGTTCCTTCCTATTTTCTCTGCAGGACCAAACACAATAGTTCCTTCCTGTTTTCTCTGCAGGACCAAACACAATAGTTCCTTCCTATTTTCTCTGCAGGACCAAACACAATAGTTCCTTCCTATTTTCTCTGCAGGACCAAACACAATAGTTCCTTCCTGTTTTCTCTGCAGGACCAAACACAATAGTTCCTTCCTATTTTCTCTGTAGGACCAAACACAATAGTTCCTTCCTATTTTCTCTGTAGGACCAAACACAATAGTTCCTTCCTATTTTCTCTGCAGGACCAAACACAATAGTTCCTTCCTGTTTTCTCTGCAGGACCAAACACAACAGTTCCTTCCTGTTTTCTCTGCAGGACCAAACACAACAGTTCCTTCCTGTTTTCTCTGCAGGACCAAACACAACAGTTCCTTCCTATGTTCTCTGCAGGACCAAACACAACAGTTCCTTCCTGTTTTCTCTGCAGGACCAAACACAACAGTTCCTTCCTGTTTTCTCTGGAACCTCTCTATGTACGTTTTTTCATCATCTTTCGCTACAGGACTTCATATGTGTGTGTTTCTTTACGCAGACAACCCACGCGGGATCGAACCAGCAAGACCTCGTCTCTTCTACGTTACCACTGATGGCTCTGGTAACTCTATCTACCGTATTCCTCTGGCCTCTACCATCAATGACCTGCCCGTGGGTAAGTTAATACCACCATCAATGACTTGTCCGTGGGTAAGTTAATACCACCATCAATAACCTGTCCGTGGGTAAGTTGATATCACCATCAATGACTTGTCCGTGGGCAAGTTAATACCACCATCAATAACCTGTCCGTGGGTAAGTTGATACCACCATCAATGACCTGTCCGTGGGTAAGTTGATACCACCATCATTGACCTGCCCATGGGTAAGTGGATACCACCATCAATGACCTGCCCATGGGTAAGTTGATATCACCATCAATGACCTGCCCGTTGGTAAGTTGATACCACCATCAATGACCTGCCCGTGGGTAAGTTGATATCACCATCAATGACCTGCCCGTGGATAAGTTAATACCACCATCAATGACCTGCTCGTGGGTAAGTTGATATCACCATCAATGACCTGCTCGTGGGTAAGTTAATACCACCATCAATGACCTGCCCGTGGGTAAGTTAATACCACCATCAATGACCTGCTCGTGGGTAAGTTAATACCACCATCAATGACCTGCTCGTGGGTAAGTTGATATCACCATCAATGACCTGCTCGTGGGTAAGTTAATACCACCATCAATGACCTGCTCGTGGGTAAGTTAATACCACCATCAATGACCTGCTTGTTGGTTAACTGATACAGTATCAATGGCCTGCTCTCACCTATCCCCTAGATACATCACTCTCCACTAAATAATAATAATAATAATAATAATAATAATAATAATAATAATAATAATAATAATAATAATAATAATAATAATAATAGGGCAGTACTGGCAAGGAGGGGTCGATGTGAGGCAGGACTGGCAGGGAGGGGTCGAGGTGAAGCAGGACTGGCAGGGAGGGGTTGAGGTAAGGCAGGACTGGCAGGGAGGGGTCGAGGTGAAGCAGGACTGGCAGGGAGGGGTCGAGGTGAGGCAGGACTGGCAGGGAGGGGTCGAGGTGAAGCAGGACTGGCAGGGAGGGGTTGAGGTAAGGCAGGACTGGCAGGGAGGGGTCGAAGTGAGGCAGGACTGGCAGGGAGGGGTCGAGGTGAGGCAGGACTGGCAGGGAGGGGTCGAGGTGAGGCAGGACTGGCAGGGAGGGGTCGAGGTAAGGCAGGGTTGGTGGGGAGAGGTGTGACGTCAGGCAGGGAAGGGCTGGTGTAGGGTGAGAGGTGTGACGTCAGGCAGGGAAGGGCTGGTGTAGGGTGAGAGGCTGTAATGTATGATGAAGGTATTCATGATGTAAAAAAATAGTAGTTTTTAATTTCTATGCATGAGGGAGAAATGTGTGTGTGTGTGTTTACGTGTGTACTCACCTATTTGTGGTTGCAGGGGTCGATTCATAGCTCCCGACCTCACCTCTTCGCTGGTGGCTGCTAGGTCTAGGTCCACTCTCTCCCTTCTCCCGTGTGTGTGTCCGCCGATTCCCGTACACACACACACACACACACACACACACACACACACACACACACACACACACACACACACACACACACACACACACACACACACACACCACCTGACAACAACACATATATACCAAACTTCCAATACTAATACAGTTAAGAATATATATTCCAGTCCAACTCACAACACTTGGCAAAAAAAAAAGAAAAGCGAAACAAAGTAACCTAGAAAATCTCTGCACCCAACATTTTATTTTAATTTTAAGCAGTAAGGCCGCCTCAGCGCCTACACCTCATTGATAGTACAAAAAAAATCCAATCCGTGTTTTTTCTAACGTCAAGACGGAGGAATCCACCGCAAAAACAACATCAATATTCTTCCTCCCAGACAAGGTAAGGAGTTCATAGTTAAAAAACCCCGTTGCAGACCTTAAGATTTTCTTTTCCAGGCAGGGAGAAGGCTCCAAGGTAGACCTTTAACATCTCCTTCAAGAAAGAGGAGGAGGTTTCATAGGTACGATACAAGGTAGACCTTCAATTTCTCTGGCGAGCCGTTGTGGCCTTTAAGACGCACCTAACTTCCCTTGTCTTCTAATGTGTTCATTTTTCCACTATAATCTACCTTGCTCATAATCACTATCACATTTCCTGTGAGCTTTACTCAGGCCTCTACAACACAATTATCCTTAAAGATTTGTTAAGTTATACCATGAATTAAGGAAAGATCCTGGACTTCACCTTACGAAACAGACAAAGAAAACGCGATGGTAAATATGGACAAGGTAGATTATAGAGGAAAAATAAACTTGATATTAGACGACGGGGGAACTTACGTGGCTCTTACATTCCTCTTCCATGGGAACAAGAAGAACAAAAAGAAACAACAACAAACAACTCTTCCCAGACAATTTGAAGACTGTCTCAAGATTTTCCCAAGATGTTCGTGCTGCTGTAACAAGGACAAAAATAGGAAATACAGCGAGGACACAATGTTGTAAACATCAGAGTGGTATTGAACATGTCGCTAGGTCATTGTTTTGTAGCGACCACAAAGTTGGTCAACCAAGACACCATGCAGAGACATTGTCTGCAGCAGCAGAGACATTGTCTGCAGCAGTAGACATTGTCTGTAGCAGCGAAACTCTTTATTTCCAACAGAGAATAATAACCACACACGCACAGCTGTCAGGAAGTGGAACAACCTGGAGAGTGATGTAGTGGAGGCAAAATCCATACACAGCTTTAAGAAGAGGTATGATAAAACTCTTGGAACAGGGAGAGAGAGTAGACCTAGTAACGACCAGCGAAGGCGTGGGGCCAGGAGATGTGAATCGGGATCTGCAACTACAAATAGGCGAGTATACACACAGTGTTGGAAGAGTGTGTGATACGCGTACTGAACCAGTTCACTCATACCTTATACTCTCGTTTTGTTATTATTATTATTATTATTATTATTATTATTATTATTATTATTATTATTATTATTATTATTAACTGGCAGTATGAGTTCTCACCTCTAGTGACCAACATTATCTATTTAGGAAGGTGTTAAGGGATTTGTTTGCCACCTCTCTGTGTGCCTAGTTCCTCTCCCACCCCTTTCTTAAGCTTAGGAAATATTTCTTAGACTGCCTGTGGTCACGGTGACGCAGTGGTCGCTATTGTGGAGAAGGAATTCCGTTGTTTGTAGGTGTAACATTATTCATTTTGGCTATACGGGTGTATAAGGCGAAAAAAAGGTATATGTGCCTGAAATCTGGGTGAGCTGAGAACAGAGAATGACCCAGGGTTGGTCACTGTGCATCATGCAGTGAAGATGGAAAAATAGATACAGATGCAGTTATATAGTGTGTGGGCACACGCGCGCACACACAGGCCAGGAGCTGTGACTTGACCCCTGCAACCAGAACTAGGTGAGTACACACACACACACACACACACACAAACACACACACACACACACACACATACTCACACACACACACACACACACACACACACACACACACACACACACAAACACACACACACACACACACACATACTCACACACACACACCCCACCCTTCACATATTTCACCTAATCACAACACTAGACGTTTTATTGAGGGTAATGTGATGGGCCTGTGGACACAGATGGAAAGGTGGGGTGAGAGAAGGGAGACTGCAAAGGTGAAGGGAAGGGAGAGAGAGACGGGGGGGGAAGGAAATAATTGTGCTGGTGGTGGAGGTAACACAGTGTTTCATGTTGCAGGAGAGGGAGTACTGCTCTTCGGTAGTCTGGGTACTGAACATTAAAATGGTATAAAATACCGACAGGTTGTTAGGTAAGACACATATGCAACAGTTAGGTATCTTTATTATGAAACGTTTCGCCTACACAGTAGGCTTCTTCAGTCAAGTACAGAAAAGTTGATAGAAGCAGAAGATACTTGAAGACGATGTAATCAGTCCATCACCCTTAAAGTTTTGAGGTGGTCAGTCCCTCAGTCTGGAGAAGAGCATTGTTCCATAGTATGAAACAATATGGAGATGAAGTGACAGGATGGAGCTTTTTATAGCGCCAAGAGGTGAGACGTAGGCCACTAGGAGAGGTAAGAACTCAGATGCTGAGAGGTCAGGTCCCTCTCAAATCCAGCCGCTCTCACTAGTGGAAGTTGTCGAAGTTGATTGCAGGTCTGTACCAAGATACCCTTGTGTTGCAGTGTCTGACAGATTGAACATTAAAATGGTATAAAATACCGACAGGTTGTTAGGTAAGACACATATGCAACAGTTAGGTATCTTTATTATGAAACGTTTCGCCTACACAGTAGGCTTCTTCAGTCAAGTACAGAAAAGTTGATAAAAGCAGAAGATACTTGAAGACGATGTAATCAGTCCATCACCCTTAAAGTTTTGAGGTGGTCAGTCCCTCAGTCTGGAGAAGAGCATTGTTCCATAGTATGAAACAATATGGAGATGAAGTGACAGGATGGAGCTTTTTATAGCGCCAAGAGGTGAGACGTAGGCCACTAGGAGAGGTAAGAACTCAGATGCTGAGAGGTCAGGTCCCTCTCAAATCCAGCCGCTCTCACTAGTGGAAGTTGTCGAAGTTGATTGCAGGTCTGTACCAAGATACCCTTGTGTTGCAGTGTCTGACAGATTGAACATTAAAATGGTATAAAATACCGACAGGTTGTTAGGTAAGACACATATGCAACAGTTAGGTATCTTTATTATGAAACGTTTCGCCTACACAGTAGGCTTCTTCAGTCAAGTACAGAAAAGTTGATAAAAGCAGAAGATACTTGAAGACGATGTAATCAGTCCATCACCCTTAAAGTTTTGAGGTGGTCAGTCCCTCAGTCTGGAGAAGAGCATTGTTCCATAGTATGAAACAATATGGAGATGAAGTGACAGGATGGAGCTTTTTATAGCGCCAAGAGGTGAGACGTAGGCCACTAGGAGAGGTAAGAACTCAGATGCTGAGAGGTCAGGTCCCTCTCAAATCCAGCCGCTCTCACTAGTGGAAGTTGTCGAAGTTGATTGCAGGTGTGTACCAAGATACCCTTGTGTTGCAGTGTCTGACAGATTGAACATTAAAATGGTATAAAATACCGACAGGTTGTTAGGTAAGACACATATGCAACAGTTAGGTATCTTTATTATGAAACGTTTCGCCTACACAGTAGGCTTCTTCAGTCAAGTACAGAAAAGTTGATAGAAGCAGAAGATACTTGAAGACGATGTAATCAGTCCATCACCCTTAAAGTTTTGAGGTGGTCAGTCCCTCAGTCTGGAGAAGAGCATTGTTCCATAGTATGAAACAATATGGAGATGAAGTGACAGGATGGAGCTTTTTATAGCGCCAAGAGGTGAGACGTAGGCCACTAGGAGAGGTAAGAACTCAGATGTTGAGAGGTCAGGTCCCTCTCAAGTCCAGCCGCTCTCACTAGTGGAAGTTGTCGAAGTTGATTGCAGGTCTGTACCAAGATACCCTTGTGTTGCAGTGTCTGACAGATTGAACATTAAAATGGTATAAAATACCGACAGGTTGTTAGGTAAGACACATATGCAACAGTTAGGTATCTTTATTATGAAACGTTTCGCCTACACAGTAGGCTTCTTCAGTCAAGTACAGAAAAGTTGATAGAAGCAGAAGATACTTGAAGACGATGTAATCAGTCCATCACCCTTAAAGTTTTGAGGTGGTCAGTCCCTCAGTCTGGAGAAGAGCATTGTTCCATAGTATGAAACAATATGGAGATGAAGTGACAGGATGGAGCTTTTTATAGCGCCAAGAGGTGAGACGTAGGCCACTAGGAGAGGTAAGAACTCAGATGTTGAGAGGTCAGGTCCCTCTCAAATCCAGCCGCTCTCACTAGTGGAAGTTGTCGAAGTTGATTGCAGGTCTGTACCAAGATACCCTTGTGTTGCAGTGTCTGACAGATTGAATATCTGAGTTCTTACCTCTCCTAGTGGCCTACGTCTCGCCTCTTTGCGCTATAAAAAGCTCCATCCTGTCACTTCATCTCCATATTGTTTCATACTATGGAACAATGCTCTTCTCCAGACTGAGGGACTGACCACCTCAAAACTTTAAGGGTAATGGACTGATTACATCGTCTTCAAGTATCTTCTGCTTCTATCAACTTTTCTGTACTTGACTGAAGAAGCCTACTGTGTAGGCGAAACGTTTCATAATAAAGATACCTAACTGTTGCATATGTGTCTTACCTAACAGTCTGGGTACTGCTGGTGGTGGTGGAGGTAACACAGTGTTTCATCTTACAGGAGAGGGAGTACTGCTCTTCGGTAGTCTGGGTACAGCCACGGCCATCACACTCTTCACCATCGCTCACGCTATACTCTTCGGAGGAAGAACTGGCGGGGGACGCAGGTATCTACCCATCTTTAAGAGTCACTACACAACCCACACAGGGAAGATAGAGAGAGGAGCTTACGACAACGTTTGGACCATTTACAAAGTCACAGTGACTCTGTAAATGGTCCAAGTCGGACCGAAACGTCGTCGTAAGCTCCTCTCTCCTATGTACGGGTTATTTGTGTATTGATCCAGTCACGGTATTGTGCCTATTGTTCTTTACGAATCACAAGTTAACCATCATTCATGAACTCTGTACACTGATGAATATATATCTTCTTGACGTGTATTCACTGAGAGCATCAGTACACGTACACGTCAGAATGTACAGTACACACTTAGAGTTTAATCCATATTTTAGGAATTACTGTGTTGTGACTAATAGTGAAGTGGTGACGTACAGCTTTAATGGTCTTTTGAGCAGTCGATAGCCTTTAACCCTATTTAACTAAGCGTCTCATTCATTATCATTATTATGAAGTGCTAAACCTGTGTGGGTTATTCAGCGAAATGAAGGGTTGTAGGTCTCGATCCTCTATTAGGTAAGGCGATACAGGATCTCTTTTGAAGCTCCTAGCAGTTCCGACTGTTGATGTAACTCTCTCTCTGTGCACACTCGCCACACCTCCACTTGTGTTTCAGGTTAACGTTTATTGTATGTGCCCACCCGGGTTTAGCGTCTCTTATGAATGTGATAACGACAATAGTCAATGAAAAACGGAAATTTAACTGTAGTATGAAAGCATAAATTTGTGCAAGGAATCACCTTGGCTGTCACTGTCATGTGTGTAGCGTCACTCAGCCGCCCGCGTTACTCAACCACCTGCCTCACTCAACCACCTGCACTCACTCAACCACCTGCCTGCACTCACTCAACCACCTGCCTGCACTCACTCAACCACCTGCCTGCACTCACTCAACCACCTGCCTGCACTCACTCAACCACCTGCCTGCACTCACTCAACCACCTGCCTGCACTCACTCAACCACCTGCATCACTCAACCACCTGCATCACTCAACCACCTGCCTCACTCAACCACCTGCATCACTCAACCACCTGCCTCACTCAACCACCTGCGTTACTCAGCCACCTGCCTCACTCAACCACCTGCGTTACTCAGCTACCTGCATCACTCAACCACCTGCATTACTCATCCACCTCTCACTCAAGCACCTGCATCACTCAACCACCTGCATCACTCAACCACCTGCATCACTCAACCACCTGCGTCACTCAACCACCTGCCTCACTCAACCACCTGCGTTACTCAGCTACCTGCATCACTCAACCACCTGCATCACTCAACCACCTGCGTCACTCAACCACCTTACTGCAGTACCAGTAGACAGGACAATATTACTGATAAATAACCCCCCCTTACAAAACTCCTCTGTAAATGCCAAGTTTTGTAACTTAGGTCGAAAAAATTGAAATGCAGAGTGGAAAATCATGCGCTGTAAGTGTTCTTCCATACGTCATCCACTCGTGGATGCACTCTCCCCTTCGCACTTACAAATAATTACACTTTAAAGAGGAGCGTCATAGGACGTGTGATGTAAGTGCTTCAGAAAACAGATAAGTTGAAGAATAAGACTGATGATGTGAACACATCGACTCCAGACTGAGGGACTGATTACCCCATTCTCATCATTATTCACCGTTCTTCTCTGTATTGGACTGAAGAAGCCACTGGCTGGCGAAACGTTTCCTCGGTAATGATTTCCAAATGTTGCACAAGTGTCTCATTCGTCATTAGAGAGTTTACCTGGAGTATACCTGGAGGGTGTTCCGTGGGGGTCAGCGCCCCCGCGGCCCGGTCCGTGACCAGGCTTACTGTAAATCCCAACAGTAACAACATCCTCTTCCCTGGACGTCTGGGTCGTAAGAGACACTACTTTTAACCTCTGCAGGCCGCTGGTAGGACCTCAGTCAAGACTGGAGTCCTCTTTTTAAATTTATCAGTCTTTCAGTCCTAAGAAATTCCCAACCCTGAGTCAGGAAGTATTGTTGCAAGGTGCTGGTGGTGGCGGTAGATGAATCTGTCTCGCTTCATGAACCATTGCTGGTTCTTCTCTCATAGGGTTCAACTTTGTTAATACGCAGAAGACAGCTTACGCATGTTTTATATATTTTTTCATGTATTTTGATATCTCAGTTTGGGAATTTGTTTCTATGTATACAGGGCGATTTGTATATGCTCGTGTAAAATCATCGAATTGTCTGTGATTGTAGGAGAGAGAAAGACAGAGAGAGAGAGAGAGAGAGAGAGAGAGAGAGAGAGAGAGAGAGAGAGAGAGAGAGAGAGAGAGAGAGAGAGAGAGAGAGACAGAGACAGAGAGAGAGAGAGAGAGAGAGAGAGACAGACAGAGAGAGAGAGAGAGAGAGAGAGAGAGAGAGAGTCTCAATCGTCTTGTAAAATTAGGCCACATTAGCATCCATTTCTGGGACTCTCAGTCCATACTTAAAAACTCTACACACAAATCTCTCCCCAGAACACTTGAAGCAACCGTAGCGTCCCATGAAATACAAGTGTCAGAGGCAAGAGATCTCGGTCGTGTTTGTCTAGCGAGGCTCTCACATCATCTCTGTCGATTCGTTGAAGGGAAAAAAGCCTTTGCAACTGCCTCCTCCCATCTTTCTTACGGTATACTCTTCACATCTTTCTTACGGCACACTCTTTCCATCTTCCTTGCCCATCTTTCTTACGAAGGGGACAAAACACAGCCGGTTAAACCGACCCTCGCATCAGACGAGGCACGAGATCGTGTCTTAAGACGAAAATCAGTGTTGAGGAGGACGTTGAGGAGGACGAGAAGATATCATCGTGTATATCTCGGTCGAAACCGAACGTAACAGGAGAGGGAATAACTGAAGGGGAGAACAAGAAACAGTCGAAGTCAGGAAAAGAGAACCATGTGACAAAATGGCAGGTGCAGAAGTTCCATATCCATTTGTTCCCTACATTTCCCATCCTCCGACACCCACGCCCATGGTCTTAACCCCTTCCAGCACTCACTCTTACCCTCAGCCTCCAGGAGAACAGAACTTTCATCCCCCCCATCAATAAAGAGCACAATAGCAGAAAGAAAACTAAAAGCGTTGCTAGCGACCACACAGTCCTGAGGTTCAGTTACCTTGTGAAAGTGAACCTGGAAAGAAACGCAAAATACGAAGGAAGGGAAAACCTGACTTTAAAAGGACACATCACAAGCATGAGCAAATTCCTAGTTTGAGTGCCGTGATAATAAACTAGATGAAAAGACAGCAAATGAATTAATGGAATATGTAGCTGGAGAGTGCCAGGAAGCAGATGAATAATTCATAGCAAAAACAAAGGCAAGAAGAGAGTGAATCCATGGTTTACCAGAGGTGCAGAGAGGCGAAAGCTGAAAAGTGGAAAAGCGTGGGAGAAATATAGACAGCCAAAGAATGCCAGAGAACAGGGAAGTGAGCAGAAGAACCAGAAAATTAATTCCGATGTGTAAGAAGACAGACCGAACGACAGTTTGAGAATGACATAGCATGTAAAGCCCAGTCTGAGTCAGAGTTGCTATAGTTACACCAGAAAGAGGAGGGAAGCTCTCTAGGAATGACAAAGAAGTTTGCTAGAGGTGAGCTGTGAGGACCACTAGCAGTGATCTTCATGAGAGCTGTGAGGACCACTAGCAGTGATCTTCAGGTGAGCTGTGAGGACCACTAGCAGTGATCTTCAGGTGAGCTGTGAGGACCGCTAGCAGTGATCTTCAGGTGAGCTGTGAGGACCACTAGCAGTGATCTTCAGGTGAGCTGTGAGGACCACTAGCAGTGATCTTCAGGTCAGAGAGTCACAGAGACGTCAGGAAATACCTTTTTTAGCCATGGAGTGGTCAGGAAGTGGAACACACTAGATAGTGGTAGACGCAGGATCCACACGCAGCTTTAAGACTAGGTATGATACTGCTCACGAGCTAGAGGAGAGAACTCAATAGCGGCCATCACAGAGAGTCGGGACCAGGAGCTGAGACTCAGCCCCTGCAACCACAAACAGGGGAGTACAAATAGGGGATTACACTTCCCATCCTTCTTACGATACTACCCATCTTTCTTACGACACTACCCATCTTTCTTACGACACTACCCATCTTTCTTACGACACTACCCATCTTTCTTACGACACTACCCATCTTTCTTACGACACTACCCATCTTTCTTACGACACTACCCATCTTTCTTACGACACTACCCATCTTTCTTACGACACGCTCTTCCGCTAGTATCATCACAGTTTATGAGTTTTAGTCTTCAATTCCACTTGTTCCCTAGTCGTTTCTTCACCCTCACGGTTTCAGAGCTTCCTTTCCACAGCACGCGTGACTTGACCTCAAACCTCTCCCTCAGAAAGCGTGACCTGAGTTCCTTGTTGGCGGAGACACAGAGGGACCCAGAGATGGAAGCCGACTTCGAGAGGATCTTCGCCCAGGACAGTGACTGGTGTTCCCTCAGGCTGACCTGTGAGCTGGCTGCTAAGGCCGGGTCACCTCTTGACCCCCAGGAGAGGAGACTTCTGGCGTATTTCAAGTGAGGTCATCTCAGGTTACGCTGTTTATAGTAGCCGGGGGGGGGGTAATGTTAGTAGCTCAGTTAATCAGAAGACCTAGCTGCTAGTGCAACACATTAGCAAATTTTGTGTCAGTGTTGATAGATTGAATTTCTGTATCTTCTTGTTTTACGTGTGCCAAGGGTCAGCCAAATTGTAGGAGCCCTGGTTCTGCTTGATGGTGTCTTTTAATGGTAGGAACTTTGTACGAGTTTTATCTGCTTCTCTTAATACAAGTTTGTTATACTTCGACGACATGGAGTGAATAACGGATGCGCTAGTGGTCTCCACTCTGACTAACATACAGAGTGCCGTGGAAGGCTACCAATCTTGTCCTCAAAGTAGGTGCCATAAGTTTGCCGAGTGGAGACCTCCAGCGCATGCGTTATTCACTCCATGTCGTCGAACCATAACAAACTTGTATTAAGAGAAGCGGATAAGACTCGTGGAAAGTTTCTACTATTAAAAGACACCATCGAGCAGAACCAGGGCTCCTGAAATTTGGCTGACCCTTGACACACGTAAAACAACAAGAAGATACAGAAATTCAGTCTTTCAACACTGACACCATTGAGCAAAAGCAGGTACCTTCAGTTTGAGTCATGACCCCTTTGGTCCCCATCTGCACTGTCAGTGTGGGAACGTAGAGAGAGAGACAGGGGGCTTAACCACCTGGTTGGAGACAAATTTCTCCACAGCACCTTCAGTATAAAACCCTCTGACACTCATAATATTACAGACATAGAAAGTGAACCAGTCACGTACATGTTGCACCAGCTGGTGAGTTTCCACCAGAGTTCTACTACGTCCATCAGTACGGGCATTCCTCCCAGCTGACATGATCTCTGCATGTCGCGTCTGCCGGGTACATCAACTGCTAACACCTCACTCGCACACAGACCGCGTTCTTACATTCCTGGTGTTGACAGGATAAAGCTCCAGAGCCCAACGTTGTCACAATACAACGCTTGTTCTCTGTACGACATGACATTATCACCTCCCATCATCACTCCGCCATGACCGAGTCAAGATCCTCCATATTCAATATGCAAAAATACCTTAGTGTTTAATGTCTGATCAGACGCAGTTGCTATAGATTACCCAAACCTGATTTATTTATAAACGGAGCCGGAGATTTTAACAAGTTAATTGTAACACTCGTGTCTGGCCTTCACATGTTGAAATTAACATGAGTATATTGTATTTAGCCCTGAGGGAAGGTTGAAATATGTCAAGAATTTGGCATAGATGTTGATATTTTGTTGTTGGGAATTATGCTTAGCTTTGAGGTGTAACTTGTCTAGATTTGTGTTAGAATGATGGTAGTGGAAGATTATTATTATTATTATTATTATTATTATTATTATTAGTAGTAGTAGTAGTAGTAGTAGTAGTAGTAGTAGTAGTAGTAGTAGTAGTAGTACTATCAAGTAGAACCATATAGTGTGAGTGGACATGGGTATGGGCACCATAGTTCACAAAACATCTCAGAGGTTATGGGGGTTTATGGGGGTGCAGGAGACCATCAGTCAACCAGTCAGCACATTTCCCAGCCATGGTTGCACGGTTGCAACCACACTAACATCTGACTCGACAGCAAGACTTATATTTGTGACGATTCATTAGCACTGTGTGGAAAGCTGATTCACGTCACCTTACGTAGCATGGGTGAAACATGACAGAGACACGTTACATATCTGACGTGATAGAGATGTGTTACAGTGAAATGTCGACGTTTCATGGCACTGCTGTGTTGAAACACTGTGTGGGCTCCACACCGTGTAGACTCTACACTGCAGATGTGCAGGAGAGAAGCTGACTCTAGACTGAGCTTTTAAATTGGGTATCGCTTTGTATAAAGCTCTATCAAAACCACGAATAAAGTTCTACACAGAGGGGGTAAACATCGTCCCGACGAACGCCTACTGTGACATTCACACGCTATACACACACACGAGGAGAGGTTAAGGATATCAACCTGACAAGACTGGAAGACAGGAGGGGTAGAGAGGACAAGATAACAACACATAAAATACTGAGAGGAAATGGCGAGGTGGATAGGGACAGGATGTTTCAGAGACGGAACACAGCAACATGGGGTCACAGTTGGAAGTTGAAGACTCACGTGAGTTACAGGGATGTTAGGAAGTGTTTCTTCAGTCATAGAATTGTCAGGAAGTGGAATAGTCTGGACAATGATGCAGTGGAGGCAGGATCCATACTTAGCTTTAAGAAGAGAGCAGGGAGAGAGTGAACCTAGTAGTGACCAGCGAAGAGGCGTGGCCAGGAGCTGTGAATCGACCCATGCAGCCACAAATAGGTTAGTACACACACACACACAAACACATATATACACTATACACACTTGGTGTGTGTGTGTATGCATTCTCGACTGTTCAAATGCATGGATCTGACCTTCCACCCTGTGTTGCTACCTCCCCCAGGGGTGTGGTGTCTGAGCAGGACCTCCAAGTAGTACCTACGCCTCAGCTCTACTACTCCTACGCCTCCTACGTAGGATTCTCCCAGGGATCACAGGGTAAGTGTAGCCTGCTGTATCCTCAGTGTCCGTACTCAGCCAAGACCATGATGGAGGTCTTCAAGACTGTGTACTCCAGGATGAAGAGGACCTTCCAAGACTTCCTTCAACCCAGCTACTGATGGCTGGTCCTAGGACCACCTGCAACCCAGCTACTGATGGCTGGTCCCAGGAATACCTGCAACTCAGCTACTGAGGACTGATCCTAGGACCACCTGCAACCCAGCTACTGATGGCTGGTCCCAGGACCACCTGCAACCCAGCTACTGATGGCTGGTCCCAGGACCACCTGCAACCCAGCTACTGATGGCTGGTCCCAGGACCACCTGCAACCCAGCTACTGATGGCTGGTCCCAGGACCATCTGCAATCCAGCTACTGAGGGCTGATCCCAGGACCACCTGCAACCCAGCTACTGAGGGCTGGTCCCAAGAGCACCTGCAACCCAGCTACTGATGGCTGGTCCCGAGACCTCCTCCACCCTAGTTACTGAAGGCCACTTTCAGGGACTGAGGGTTACTCCCAAGAACTGAAGGCTACTACCAGGGGACGAGGGCTACTCCCAGGGACTGAGGGCTATTCCCAGGAACTGAGGGCTACTCCCAGGAACTCAGGGCTACTCCCAGGGACTGAGGGCTACTCCCAGGGAATGAGGGCTACTCCCAGGGACTGAAGGCTATTCCCAGGAACTGAGGGCTACTCCCAGGAACTCAGGGCTACTTTCAAGGGCTGAGGGCTACTCCCAGGGACTGAGGGCTACTTTCAAGGGCTGAGGGCTACTCCCAGGGACTAAGGGTTTCTCCCAGGAACTGAGGGCTACTCCCAGGGATTGAGGGTTACTCCCAGAGACTGAGGGCTACTCTCAGGGACTGAGGGCTACTCCTAGGAACTGAGGGCTGCTCCCAGGGACTGAGGGCTACTCCCATGGACTGAGGGCTGCTCCCAAGAACTGAGGGCTGCTTCCAGGGACTGAGCGATGCTTCCAGGGATTGAGGGCTGCTTCCAGGGACTGAGGGCTGCTTCCAGGGACTGAGCGATGCTTCCAGGGACTGAGGGCTGCTCCTAGTGACTGAGAGCTACTCCAAGGGACTGAGGGCTGCTCCCAAGAACTGAGGGCTGCTTCCAGGGACTGAGGGCTGCTTCCAGGGACTGAGGGCTGCTTCCAGGGACTGAGGGCTACTCCCAGGGACTGAGAGCTACTCCCAGGGACTGAGGGCTGCTCCCAAGAACTGAGGGCTGCTTCCAGGAACTGAGGGCTACTTCCAGGAACTGAGGGCTGCTTTAAGGGACTGAGGGCTGCTCCCAGGGACTGAGAGCTACTCCTAGGGACTGAGGGCTGCTCCCAAGAACTGAGGGATGCTTCCAGGGACTGAAGGTTGCTTCCATGGACTAAGGGCTGCTTCCAGGGACTGAGGGCTGCTTCCAGGGACTGAGGGCTGCTCCAAGGGACTGGACTCACTCTCACAGACCTTGGATCAAAGACAAATTGCATTATTACTAATGGTTACTTTGGTTAAATGATGTTAAAATTCAGTAATGACTTCATTACCCCCGACGTTTCGCCCTCACTTTAGTTAACTTTATTACCCTCGATGTTTCGCCCTCACTTAAGTTAACTTTATTACCAGCGACGTTTAGCCATCACTTTAGGTAACTTTGTTACCAGCAATGTTTCGCCCTCACTTTAGTTAACTTCATTACCAGCGACGTTTCGCCCCCACTTTAGCTAACTGTATTGCCAGCGACGTTTCGCCATCACTTTAGTTAACATCATTACCAGCGACGTTTCGCACTCACTTTAGCTAACTTTATTACCCCCGACGTTTCTCCCTCGCTTTAGTTATCTTCATTACACCGACGTTTCGCCCACCCTTTAGTTAACTTTATTGTCTCCGACGTTTCGCCCTCATTTTAACCTTATTACCCCCAACGTTTCGCCCTCTCTTTAGTTATCTTTATTGCCCCGACGTTTCGCCCACATCTTAGTTAACTTTATTACCCCCGACGTTTCGCCATTATTTTAGTTAACTTTATTAACTCCGACGTTTCGCCCTCATTTTAGTTAACTTTATTACTCCTACGTTTCGCCATTACTTTAGTTAACTTTTTGATTCCGACGTTTCGCCCTCACTTTAGTTAATTTTATTGCCCCCGACGTTTCGCCATTACTTTAGTTAACTTTATTAACTCCGACGTTTCGCCCTCATTGTAGTTAACTTTATTACTCCGACGTTTCGCCATTACTTTAGTTAACTTTTTAACTCCGACGTTTCGCACACACTTTAGTTAACTTTATTACCGCCGACGTTTCGCCATTACTTTAGTTAACTTTATTAACACCGACGTTTCGCCCTTATTTTAGTTAACTATTACTCCGACGTTTCGCCCTCACTTTAGGTAACTTCATTCTAAACTGTTTTTTACGCGTCATTAATGCTCACTCAGTTTAATTTATTGATTAATGTTAACATGATGTTAATTGATGTTAATTATTATCATCTGTTTAATCATTATTATAATTGCTAGTATCATTATCATCATTATTATTACTATTAATATCATTATCATTATTATTATCATCTTTTTATCATTATTACCAATATTATTATTGCTATTATTATTACTATTATCATCGTTATCATTAACGTTACTATTATCATTATCATTACTGTTACTATTATCATCATTATTATCATTACTCCTGCTATTATTGTCATTATTATTATTATCATCATCATTGTCTTACTGTTAATTATATAAGTTGTAGTTTAATATATTATTATGTTACTAATTGTTATTTTGTTAATGATGGTTAATTGTTATTATGTTGTTAATTGTTAACGACGGTTAATTTATTAATTATTTTAAAGTTGTTAATTGTTAATAAATTGTTAATTGTTAAATTGTTTATTTTCATTTGTTTATTCATATTAGGTGACGTGTGTGTGTGTGTGTGTATGTGTGTGTGTGTGTGTGTGTGTGTGTGTGTGTGTGTGTGTGTGTGTGTGTGTGTGTGTGTGTGTGTGTGTGTGTGTGTGTGTGTGTGTGTGTGTGTGTGTGTGTGTGTATGTGTGTGTGTGTGTGTTTGTGTGTATGTGTGTGTGTGTGTGTGTGTGTGTGTGTGTGTGTGTGTGTGTGTGTGTGTGTGTGTGTGTGTGTGTGTGTGTGTGTGTGTGTGTGTGTGTGTGTGTGTGTGTGTGTGTGTGTGTGTGTGAGTGTGTGTGTACTCACCTAGTTGTACTCACCTAGTTGAGGTTGCAGGGGTCGAGTCCAAGCTCCTGGCCCCGCCTCTTCACTGGTCGCTACTAGGTCACTCTCCCTGAACCATGAGCTTTATCGTACCTCTGCTTAAAGCTATGTATGGATCCTGCCTCCACTACATCGCTTCCCAAACTATTCCACTTCCTGAATACTCTGTGGCTGAAGAAATACTTCCTAACATCCCTTTGATTCATCTGTGTCTTCAGCTTCCAACTGTGTCCCCTTGTTACTGTGTCCAGTCTCTGGAACATCCTGTCTTTGTCTACCTTGTCAATTCCTCTCAGTATTTTGTATGTCGTTATCATGTCCCCCCTATCTCTCCTGTCCTCCAGTGTCGTCAGGTTGATTTCCCTTAACCTCTCCTCATAGGACATACCTCTTAGCTCTGGGACTAGTCTTGTTGCAAACCTTTGCACTTTTTCTAGTTTCTTTACATGCTTGGCTAGGTGTGGGGTTCCAAACTGGTGCCGCATACTCCAATATGGGCCTAACGTACACGGTGTACAGGGTCCTGAACGATTCCTTATTAAGATGTCGGAATGCTGTTCTGAGGTTTGCCAGGCGCCCATATGCTGCAGCAGTTATTTGGTTGATGTGCGCTTCAGGAGATGTGCCTGGTGTTATACTCACCCCAAGATCTTTTTCCTTGAGTGATGTTTGTAGTCTCTGGCCCCCTAGACTGTACTCCGTCTGCGGTCTTCTTTGCCCTTTCCCAATCCTCATGACTTTGCACTTGGTGGGATTGAACTCCAGGAGCCAGTTGCTGGACCAGGTCTGCAGCCTGTCCAGATCCCTTTGTATTTCTGCCTGGTCTTCGATCGAATGAACTCTTCTCATCAACTTCACGTCATCTGCAAACAGGGACACCTCGGAGTTTATTCCTTCCGTCATGTCGTTCACAAATACCAGAAACAGCACTGGTCCTAGGACTGACCCCTGTGGGACCCCGCTGGTCACAGGTGCCCACTCTGACACCTCGCCACGTACCATGACTCGCTGCTGTCTTCCTGACAAGTATTCCCTGATCCATTGTAGTGCCTTCCCTGTTATCCCTGCTTGGTCCTCCAGTTTTTGCACCAATCTCTTGTGTGGAACTGTGTCAAACGCCTTCTTGCAGTCCAAGAATATGCAATCCACCCACCCCTCTCTCTCTCTTGTCTTACTGCTGTCACCATGTCATAGAACTCCTGTAGGTTTGTGACACAGGACTTCCCGTCCCTGAAACCATGTTGGCTGCTGTTGAGATCATTCCTTTCTAGGTGTTCCACCACTCTTCTCCTGATAATCTTCTCCATGATTTTGCATACTATACATGTCAGTGACACTGGTCTGTAGTTTAATGCTTCATGTCTGTCTCCTTTTTTAAAGATTGGGACTACATTTGCTGTCTTCCATGCCTCAGGCAATCTCCCTGTTTCGATAGATGTATTGAATATTGTTAATTGTACTCACCTAATTGTGGTTGCAGGGGTCGAGGCTCAGCTCCTGGCACTGCCTCTTCACTGGTCGCTGCTAGGTCCTCTCTCTCCCTGCTCCATGAGCTTTATTATACCTCGTCTTAAAACTATGTATGGTTCCTGCCTCCACTACGTTACTTTCCAGACTATTCCACTTCCTGACAACTCTATGGGTGAAGAAATACTTCCTAACATCCCTGTGGTTCATCTGAGTCTTCAACTTCCAATTGTGACCCCTTGTTTCTGTGTCCTCTCTTTGGAACATCCTGTCTCTGTCCACCTTATCTATTCTTTGCAGTATTTAGTATGTCGTTATCATGTCTCCCCTAACCCTCCTGTCCTCCAGTGTCGTCAGGCCGATTTCCCTCAACTTTTCTTCATAGGACATTACCCTGAGCTCCGGAACTAGCCTTGTTGCAAACCTTTGCACTTTCTCTAATTTCTTGCGTGCTTGATCAAGTGTGGGTTCCAAACTGGTGCCGCATACTCCAGTATGAGCCTGACGTACAGTTGTACAGAGTCTTGAGCGATTTCTTACTGAGGTATCGGAACGCTATTCTCAGGTTTGCCAGGAGCCCATATGCTGCAGCAGTTATCTGGTTGATGTGTGCTTCCGGAGACGTGCTTGGTGTTATACTCACCCCAAGATCTTTCTCCTTCAGTGAGGTTTGCAGTCTTTGGCCCCACTGTGATACCTCATCACGGACCATGACTCGCTGTTGCCTCCCTGTTAGGTATTCTCTGATCCATTGTAGTGCCCTTCCTGTTATACGTGCCTGTTCCTCTAGCTTCTGTACTAATCTCTTGTGAGGAACTGTGTCGAAGGCTTTCTTTCAGACCAAGAAAATGCAATCAACCCACCCCTCCCTCTCATTTCTTACTTCAGTTACCTTGTCATAAAACTCTAGTAGGTTTGTGACACAGGTTTTGTGTGTGTGTGTGTGTGGGGGGGGTATAAACCAAGCAGGGCAGGTATTGGATGACTGGTGTAGCAAAGAAAGACAGCAACAAGATATATACCAGGAAACACAAATAAAAGGAGTGAACAAAGGCAGGAGAGACTGGCACACATACTCACACACGCAGGTGTACACAGAGACCTACACACACACACACACACAGACCTACACACAAAGCTGGAGTAACTGCAGCAGGCTTCATGCTTCAACACCACAGAGCTTCTGAGAGCTTCATAAAATAAACGAATGACCTTTTAAGTGCTGAAGCTATCCACGTACGAGAGGTAATCCCCCACACACACACATACACACACACACACACACATACACATACACATGATAAAGCTCATGGAGCAGGAAGAGTGATGTAGTAACGGCCAGTGAAGAGGCAGGGCCAGGAGCTGTAAATCGACCCCTGCAACCACAACTAGGTGAGTACACGTACACACACACATACACGCAAGCATATACAACAGGCCTAGTGTCTAATCGACATGTGCCTGGGACAAAATGTTAACTAAGACAAGTGTCTGTGGTGTAGAGGGAAGGCAGTGCCAATATATAACCAGGGGAGAGACAGAGGCAGTGATTTACCAGCCAGAGATCTCACTGACGTACATATACTCTCCCCAGTATTGGAAAACATAATCAGGAAACCATTGCTGGAGCTCTTACTGAGCTGGAGCTTTGTTAGAGAGAGAGAGAGAGAGAGAGAGAGAGAGAGAGAGAGAGAGAGAGAGAGAGAGAGAGAGAGAGAGAGAGAGAGAGAGAGAGAGAGAGAGAGAGAGAGAGAGAGAGAGAGAGAGAGAGAGAGATAGAGACAGAGAGAGAGAGAGAGAGAGAGAGAGAGAGAGAGAGAGAGAGAGAGAGAGAGAGAGAGAGAGAGAGAGAGAGAGAGAGAGAGAGAGAGAGAGAGAGAGAGAGAGAGAATGAGTGAGAGAGACAGCAGAAAGTTAATGAAGACAGGACCTACCTGAGTTCTAAGACTCAGGAACTTACCTCTCTAACTTACCTACGATCTAAGACAAGAATACCGCGACAAGCAAGGCAGTCAAGGGTTGAGCGCATGTTCTTGGACTGCAGGAAAGTATTTGACTCTGGGTATTTTAACGTACAGGTACGCCGAAGTGCAGTTATACAATATGATCACAATAAACAGGTGATATCACAATATGCAAAACAACCACTGTGAAAAAATAGTGAAATACCCAGTGCTTTCGTGATTTCTCACATTATCAAGGAAATGTTCTATTATTTTCAGGAGACCTTGATGATGTGAGAAATTACGAAAGTGCTTTTTAATTTGACTATTTCTTTCACAGTAGTTGTTCTGCGTGAGCATAATTACTACACATAGTGCAAATTACCTAGGATACTACACAGACACACCATACAGACACACCACAGACACACCACAGACACACCACAGACACACCACAGACACACCACAGACACACCACAAACACACCACAGACACACCACAAACACACCACAGACACACCACAAACACACCACAGACACATTACTACACATAGTGCAAATTACCTAGGATACTACACAGACACACCATACAGACACACCACAGACACACCACAGACACACCACAGACACACCACAGACACACCACAGACACACCACAAACACACCACAGACACACCACAAACACACCACAGACACACCACAAACACACCACAGACACATCACAGACACACCCAGACACACACACACACACACACACACACACACACACACACACACAGTGCTGTTTCTGGTATTTGTGAACGACATGACGGGAGGAATAGACTCTGAGGTGTCCCTGTTTGCAGATGACGTGAAGTTGATGAGAAGAATTCACTCGATCGAAGACCAGGCAGAACTACAAAGGGATCTGGACAGGCTGCAGACCTGGTCCAGCAATTGGCTCCTGGAGTTCAATCCCACCAAGTGCAAAGTCATGAAGATTGGGGAAGGGCAAAGAAGACCGCAGACGGAGTACAGTCTAGGGGGCCAGAGACTACAAACCTCACTCAAGGAAAAAGATCTTGGGGTGAGTATAACACCAGGCACATCTCCTGAAGCGCACATCAACCAAATAACTGCTGCAGTACATGGGCGCCTAGCAAACCTCAGAACAGCATTCCGACATCTTAATAAGGAATCATTCAGGACCCTGTACACCGTGTACGTTAGGCCCATATTGGAGTATGCGGCACCAGTTTGGAACCCACACCTAGCCAAGCACGTGAAGAAACTAGAGAAAGTACAAAGGTTTGCAACAAGACTAGTCCCAGAGCTAAGAGGTATGCCCTACGAGGAGAGGTTAAGGGAAATCAACCTGACGACACTGGAGGACAGGAGAGATAGGGATGACATGATAACGACATACAAGGTGGACAAAGACAGGATGTTCTAGAGATTGGACATAGTAACAAGGGGACACAGTTGGAAGCTGAAGACACAGATGAATCACAGGGATGTTAGGAAGTATTTCTTCAGCCACAGAGTAGTCAGTAAGTGGAATAGTTTGGGAAGCGATGTAGTGGAGGCAGGATCCATACATAGCTTTAAGCAGAGGTATGATAAAGCTCACGGCTCAGGGAGAGTGACCTAGTAGCGATCAGTGAAGAGGCGGGGCCAGGAGCTCGGACTAGACCCCCGCAACCTCAACTAGGTGAGTACAACTAGGTGAGTACACACAGAAACACCACACACAGACACCACGCACACAGACACACCACAGACACAGACACACCACAGACACAGACACACCATACAGACACATCACAGACACACCACAGACACACCACAGACACACCACAAACACACCACAGACACACACACACACACACACACACACACACACACACACACACACACACACGCACGCACACACACACACACACACACACACACACACACACACACACAGAATCACCACACACACAGACACACCACGCACACAGACACACCACAGACACAGACACACCACACACACAGACACACCACACACACAGACACACCACACACACAGACACACGACACACACAAACACAGACAGACGGAGAATTGGGTGGTTCACAAAGAAACGGAATCGGCCTCTCAAAGTAATTTTCAAGGCAGAATCAACCCGAACCATGATCCTGCAGGAGAAAGCACGGCTGAGAGGCAAGCAGGAGTTCCGGAGTGTGTACCTCGACCGAGACAGAACACAGGACGAAAGGAAGACAATGAAAGAGAGAGTTCAAAAACGAAAGGAGAAATGAGAGGAAATGAAAAAGGAGAGCAGAATAACCCAGGATCAAATGGAAGGACAAGCGCACCCCCCAGAAACACCTGCAGAAGGACTCCAGCCACGACACCCCCAAGGCAACTGAACAATTCAAACCAACCATCACACACCGATCCCTCTGTTTCCACCCCCCGCACCACAGTTACAGTATTAGAACAGAAGTTGAAGGCTTGGTACACAAATGCAGATGGATTAACGAATAAACATGAGGAATGGCAAGAAAGAATCAATGAGAAGTCCCCAGACATCATAGCAGTTACAGAAACAAAACTCATGGAGACAATAACAGATGCAATCTTCCCACCAGGATACCAGATCATGAGGAAAGATAGAAGGGGCAGGGGGGGAGGTGGGGTTGCTCTGCTCGTAAAAAACAGATGGAAATTCGAGAAAAAGGAAGGAATAGATGAGACGGGAGAAAGAGACTACATAGCAGGTACACTTCAGTCTGGGGAACACAAAGTGGTCATTGCAGTGATGTATAATCCACCACAGAACTGCAGGAGGCCAAGAGAGGAATATGAAGAGAGCAACAGAGCAATGGTGGACACACTTGCTGAGGTGGCAAGAAGAGCTCACTCCAGCAGAGCAAAGTTGCTGGTTATGTGGGATTTCAACCACAGGGAGATTGACTGGGAAAACCTGGAGCCACATGGGGGTCCCGAAACATGGAGAGCCAGGATGTTGGACGTGGTGCTGGAAAACCTCATGCACCAACATGTTAAGGACACTACCAGAGTGAGAGGGGAGGATGAACCAGCAAGATTGGACATTGTGTTCACCCTGGGCAGCTCAGATATTGAGGACATCAAGTATGAGAGTCCCTTAGGAGCTAGCGACCACGTGGCTCTGTGCTTTGAATACACAGTAGAGCTGCAAGTGGAGAGAATAACAGGAGTTGAATGGGAAAAGCCTGACTATAAAAGAGGGGACTACATAGGGTTGAAGAACTTCCTGCGGGAGGTCCAGTGGGACAGAGAACTGGCAGGAAAGCCAGTAAATGAAATGATGGAATATGTAACAACAAAATGCAAGGAGGCAGTGGAAAGGTTTATTCCCAAGGGCAACAGTAACAACGGGAAGGCCAGAACGAGCCCCTGGTTTACCCGACGGTGTAAGGAGGCAAAAACAAAGTGCAATAGAAAATGGAAAAAGTACAGAAGGCAGAGAACACACGAAAATAGGGAGATCAGTCGCAGAGCCAGGAATGAGTACGCACAGGTAAGGAGGGAGGCCCAGCGACAGTATGAAAATGACATAGCATCGAAAATCAAGACTGACCCGAAACTGTTGTATAGCCACATCAGGAGGAAGACAACAGTCAAAGACCAAGTGATCAGATTAAGGACAGAAGGTGGAGAACTCACAAGAAATGATCAGGAGGTATGTGAGGAGCTGAACAGGAGATTTAAGGAAGTTTTTACAGTAGAGACAGGAAGGGCTGTGGGAAGACAGCACAGAAGGGAACATCAAGAGGAAATATACCAACAAGTGTTGGATGACATATGAACAACTGAGGAGGAGGTGAAGAAGCTCTTAAGTGACCTTGACACCTCAAAGGCGATGGGACCGGACAACATCTCTCCATGGGTCCTTAGAGAAGGAGCAGAGATGCTGTGCGTGCCTCTAACCACAATCTTCAACACATCCCTTGAAACTGGGCAACTACCTGAGAAATGGAAGACAGCTAATGTAGTCCCCATATTTAAGAAAGGAAACAGAAACGAGGCACTAAACTACAGACCTGTGTCTCTGACATGTATTGTGTGCAAAGTCATGGAGAAGATTATCAGGAGGAGAGTGGTCGAACACCTGGAAAGGAACAAGATTATAAATGAAAACCAGCATGGGTTCATGGAAGGCAAATCTTGTATCACAAACCTCCTGGAGTTTTATGACAAGGTAACAGAAGTAAGACACGAGAGAGAGGGGTGGGTAGATTGCGTTTTCCTAGACTGCAGGAAGGCCTTTGACACAGTTCCCCACAAGAGATTTGTGCAGAAGCTCGAGGATCAGGCGCACGTAAAAGGGATGGCACTGCAATGGATAAGGGAATACCTGACAGGGAGGCAGCAACGAGTCATGGTACGTGAAGAGGTATCACAGTGGGCGCCTGTTACGAGCGGGGTCCCACAGGGGTCAGTTCTAGGACCAGTGCTATTTTTGATATAGGTGAATGACATAATGGAAGGAATAGACTCTGAAGTGTCCCTGTTCGCAGATGACGTGAAGTTGATGAGAAGAATTAAATCGGACGAGGATGAGGCAGGACTGCAAGGAGACCTGGACAGGCTGGACATGTGGTCCAGCAACTGGCTTCTCGAATTCAATCCAGCCAAATGCAAAGTCATGAAGATTGGGGAGGGGCAAAGAAGACCGCAGACAGAGTATAGGCTAGGTGGACAAAGACTACAGACCTCACTCAGGGAGAAAGACCTTGGGGTGACCATAACACCGAGCACATCACCGGAGGCACACATCAACCAAATAACCGCTGCAGCATACGGGCGCCTGGCACACCTGAGAATAGCGTTCCGATACCTTAATAAGGAATCGTTCAAGACACTGTACACTGTGTATGTTAGGCCCATACTGGAGTATGCAGCACCAGTCTGGAACCCACACCTGGTCAAGCACGTCAAGAAGTTAGAGAAAGTACAAAGGTTTGCAACAAGGCTAGTCCCAGAGCTCAAGGGAATGTCGTACGAGGAAAGGTTAAGGGAAATCGGACTGACGACACTGGAGGACAGAAGGGTCAGGGGAGACATGATAACGACATACAAGATACTGCGGGGAATAGACAAGGTGGGCAGAGATAGGATGTTCCAGAGAGGGGACACAGGGACAAGGGGTCACAACTGGAAGCCGAAGACTCAGACGAGTCACAGGGACGTTAGGAAGTATTTCTTCAGTCATAGAGTTGTCAGCAAGTGGAATAGCCTAGCAAGTGAAGTAGTGGAGGCAGGAACCACACATAGTTTTAAGAAGAGGTATGACAAAGCTCAGGAAGCAGAGAGAGAGAGAGGATCCAGTAGCGATCAGTGAAGAGGCGGGGCCAGGAGCTGAGTCTCGACCCCTGCAACCACAATTAGGTGAGTACAGTTAGGTGAGTACACAACACACAGACACACCACACACACACACACACACTCACACACAGACACACCACACACACAGACACACCACACACACAGACACACCACACACACAGACACACCACACACACACAGACACACCACACACACAGACACAGACACACGACACACACAGACACACCACACACATAGACACACCACAAACACAGACAAACCATACACACAGACACACCACACACACCACACACACAGACACACCACACACAGACACACCACACAGACACACCACACACATAGATACACCACACATTCAGACAAACTATACACACAGATACAGACACATCACACAGACACAGACACACAGACAGACAGACACACACAGACACACGCATACACACACATACACACACACACAAAGACAAAGACAGGATGTTCCAGAGAGGGGACGCAGAAACAAGGGGTCACAACTGGAAGCTGAAGACTCAGACGAGTCACAGGGACGTTAGGAAGTATTTCTTCAGTCATAGAGTCGTCAGGAAGTGGAATAGCCTAGCAAGTGAAGTAGTGGAGGTAGGAACCATACATAGTTTTAAGAAGAGGTATGACAAAGCTCAGGAAGCAGAGAGGGAGAGGACCTAGTAGCGATCAGTGAAGAGGCGGGGCCAGGAGCTGAGTCTCGACCCCTGCAACCACAATTAGGTGAGTACAATTAGGTGAGTACACACATACACACAACAGTAACAGAGAGAAGATACATGATGCAGTGATATAGGAGACAAAGTAACGGAAGGGGGGGTATGAAAGTATTTCTGGACGTGAAGTAACCCAGACTGTGGTGGTGGTGAGGGGGAGGGTGACGCGCGGGGTTCCACAAGCATTAGTGTTGGGTCCTGTCTCATTTTATTGGTGAAAACGACGATTGGCAGTGACGGTGGTGATCACTGGAGTCACGGTGAGACTGACAGTGACGGTGGTGATCACTGGAGTCACGGTGAGACTGACAGTGACGGTGGTGATCACTGGAGTCACGGTGAGACTGACAGTGACGGTGGTGATCACTGGAGTCGCGGTGAGACTGACAGTGACGGTGGTGATCACTGGAGTCACGGTGAGACTGACAGTGACGGTGGTGATCACTGGAGTCGCGGTGAGACTGACAGTGACGGTGGTGATCACTGGAGTCACGGTGAGACTGACAGTGACGGTGGTGATCACTGGAGTCACGGTGAGACTGACAGTGACGGTGGTAATCACTGGAGTCACCATGGAGCCGTGGGGAAGGGGGGAGAGGGGAGGTTTAAATCACCGTGACTACAGTGAAAGTTAGAATCTAGAACACTGTGGATGGCCTCCCGTCATCTGATAGCCAGGTTACTGTGGCCGTACCCGGTACGTGAATCAAGCACGTCAGTAATATAGCAACTCAAGTTAGGACTTTTGATGCGAGGAAATGGAGTTTATCTCCCTTTCCTCGGATCAAAACCCCTTAAACTACATCAGAGACCCTCTCCCCCTCTGAGCGGGGCGATTCGTAGAGGGGGCCGTGGTCCGTGGTTCATAGAGGGGACCCTGGTTCATGGTTCGTAGAGGGGACCCTCGTCCGTGGTTTGTAGAGGTGGCCCTGGTCCGTGGTTCATAGAGGAGGCCCCGGTCCGTGGTTCATAGACGGGGCCCTGGTCCGTGGTTCATAGAGGAGGCCCTGGTCCGTGGTTCATAGAGGAGGCCCTGGTCCGTGGTTGATAGAGGAGGCCCTGGTCCGTGGTTCATAGAGGCCCCAGTCCGTGGTTCATAGAGGGGGCCCCAGTCTGTGGTTCATAGAGGAGGCCCTGGTCCGTGGTTCATAGAGGGGGCCCTGGTCCATGGTTCATAGAGGAGGCCCTGGTCCGTGGTTCATAGAGGGGGCCCTGGTCCGTGGTTTATAGAGGGGCCCTGGTCCATGGTTCATAGAGGAGACCCTGGTCCGTGGTTCATAGAGGAGACCCTGGTCCGTGGTTCATAGAGGAGACCCTGGTCCGTGGTTCATAGAGGAGACCCTGGTCCGTGGTTCATAGAGGAGACCCTGGTCCGTGGTTCATAGAGGGGGCCCTGGTCCGTGGTTCATAGAGGAGACCCTGGTCCGTGGTTCATAGAGGAGACCCTGGTCCGTGGTTCATAGAGGAGACCCTGGTCCGTGGTTTATAGAGGGGGCCCTGGTCCGTGGTTCATAGAGGAGACCCTGGTCCATGGTTCATAGAGGAGACCCTGGTCCGTGGTTCATAGAGGAGACCCTGGTCCGTGAATGGAGGAAGGAACCAGCATAATATCGTCATTAAAGTCAACTTCATTCATAGGAATTATGCAGAAGATGTCAGTGTTAGAAGACGAAATAATCAGGACGGGGAGTGTATGATTCATGACTGGTCTTCCTTGTGCGGTCCAGGACCCTGTGAAAGTTCCTTGTGAGGTCCAAGACCCTGTGAAGGTTCCTTGTGCGGTCCAGGACCCTGTGAATATACGCCATCCTGGTACGTGAATATACGTCAGCCTGGTCCGTGAATATATGCCACAGTATAACTACACCTCTATGTGTATCTCTCCCAGTGTATATATGCCAAGAGCTCACTTTAATTCCCCTCACATGCACGTATAAGAATTCTGCACATTACCATAAACATGGGAGTCGGCCTGGCGTCAAGGCTGCGTCCCATGGCGCCTCACTGCGTCGTTCCTGGCGTCAAGGCTGCGTCCCATGGCGCCTCACTGGTGGACCACATTCATGCAAGAGTGACGTGTTTATTTCTGATTTATGACTTACTAGCACCTGGTGCCTAGTACCTGATGCCTAGCACCTAGTACCTAGCACATAGCACCTACTGTCTTGAGAACTTGCTAGGGGGTACCTGCAGGTAAGGTAGACAGTGTAGATAATGACCCTAGCCTCCCACCGTGGCCACAGTGACACTATCTTCCCACCGTGGCCACAGTGACACTACCTTCCCACCGTGGCCACAGTGACACTACCTTCCCACCGTGGCCACAGTGACACTACCTTCCCACCGTGGCCACAGTGACACTACATTCCCACCGTGGCTACAGTGACACTATCTTCCCACCGTGGCTACAGTGACACTAACTTCCCACCGTGGCTACAGTGACACTACCTTCCCACCGTGGCTACAGTGACACTACCTTCCCACCTTGGCCACAGTGACACTACTTTCCCACCGTGGCTACAGTGAAACTACCCTCCCAATGTGGCTACATTGACACTACCCTCCCACCGTGGCTACAGTGACACAACCCTCCCACCCTGGCTACAGTGACACTACCCTCCCACCGTGGCTACAGTGACACAACCCTCCCACCGTGGCTACAGTGACACAACCCTCCCACCCTGGCTACAGTGACACTACCCTCCCACCCTATCTACAGTGACACTACCCTCCCACCGTGGCTACAGTGACACTACCCTCCCACCGTGGCTACAGTGACACTACCCTCCCACCGTGGCTACAGTGACACTACCCTCCCACCGTGGCTACAGTGACACTACCCTCCCACCCTATCTACAGTGACACTACCCTCCCACCCTATCTACAGTGACACTACCCTCCCACCGTGGCTACAGTGACACTACCCTCCCACCATGGCTAGTGACTCTACCCTCCCACCGTGGCTACAGTGACACTACCCTCCCACCGTGGTTACAGTGACACTACCCTCCCACCGTGGCTACAGTGACACTACCCTCCCACCGTGGCTACAGTGACACTACCCTCCCACCGTGGCTACAGTGACACAACCCTCCCACCGTGGCTACAGTGACACAACCCTCCCACCGTGGCTACAGTGACACTACCCTCCCACCGTGGCTACAGTGACACTACCCTCCCACCGTGGCTACAGTGACACAACCCTCCCACCGTGGCTACAGTGACACTACCCTCCCACCGTGGCTACAGTGACACTACCCTCCCACCGTGGCTACAGTGACACTACCCTCCCACCCTGGCTACAGTGACACTACCCTCCCACCCTATCTACAGTGACACTACCCTCCCACCGTGGCTACAGTGACACTACCCTCCCACCGTGGCTACAGTGACACTACCCTCCCACCGTGGCTACAGTGACACTACCCTCCCACCGTGGCTACAGTGACACTACCCTCCCACCGTGGCTACAGTGACACTACCCTCCCACCGTAGCTACAGTGACACTACCCTCCCACCGTGGCTACAGTGATTACATCACTTAACACGTCTCTGGTTAATACAGTAATTAAGTTTACAAGTAATGAAATCATCAGAGCAAGGACATCTATCATCCTCCCTGGCGTCACCCACCTGTCTTTGTTGCTCCCACCTGTCTTTGTTGCTCCCACCTGTCTTTGTTGCTCCCACCTGTCTTTGTTGCTCCCACCTGTCTTTGTTGCTCCCACCTGTCTTTGTTGCTCCCACCAGTCTTTGTTGCTCCCACCTGTCTTTGTTGCTCCCACCTGTCTTTGTTGCTCCCACCTGTCTTTGTTGCTCCCACCTGTCTTTGTTGCTCCCACCTGTCTTTGTTGCTCCCACCTGTCTTTGTTGCTCCCACCTGTCTTTGTGGCTCCCATCTGTCTTTGTTGTTCCTGTCTGTCTTTGTTGCTCCCACCTGTCTTTGTTGCTCCCACCTGTCTTTGTTGCTCCCACCTGTCTTTGTTGCTCCCACCTGTCTTTGTTGCTCCCATCTGTCTTTGTTGCTCCCACCTGTCTTTGTTGTTCCTGCCTGTCTTTGTTGCTCCCACATGTCTTTGTTGCTCCCACCTGTCTTTGTTGCTCCCACCTGTCTTTGTTGCTCCCACCTGTCTTTGTTGCTCCCACCTGTCTTTGTTGCTCCCACCTGTCTTTGTTGCTCCCACCTGTCTTTGTTGCTCCCACCTGTCTTTGTTGCTCCCGCCTGTCATTGTTGCTCCCACCTGTCTTTGTTGCTCCCACCTGTCTTTGCTGCTCCCACCTGTCTTTGTTGCTCCCACCTGTCTTTGTTGCTCCCACCTGTCTTTGTTGTTCCTGCCTGTCTTTGTTGCTCCCACCTGTCTTTGTTGCTCCCACCTGTCTTTGTTGTTCCTGCCTGTCTTTGTTGCTCCCACCTGTCTTTGTTGCTCCCACCTGTCTTTGTTGCTCCCACCTGTCTTTGTTGCTCCCACCTGTCTTTGTTGCTCCCACCTGTCTTTGTTGTTCCTGCCTGTCTTTGTTGCTCCCACCTGTCTTTGTTGTTCCTGCCTTTCTTTGTTGCTCCCACCTGTCTTTGTTGCTTCCACCTGTCTTTGTTGCTCCCACCTGTCTTTGTTGATCCCACCTGTCTTTGTTGCTCCTACCTGTCTTTATTGCTCCCACCTGTCTTTGTTGCTCCCACCTGTCTTTGTTGCTCCCACCTGTCTTTGTTGCTCCCACCTGTCTTTGTTGCTCCCACCTGTCTTTGTTGCTCCCACCTGTCTTTGTTGCTCCCACCTGTCTTTGTTGTTCCTGCCTGTCTTTGTTGCTCCCACCTGTCTTTGTTGCTCCCACCTGTCTTTGTTGCTCCCACCTGTCTTTGTTGCTCCCACCTGTCTTTGTTGCTCCCACCTGTCTTTGTTGTTCCTGCCTGTCTTTGTTGATCCCACCTGTCTTTGTTGCTCCCACCTGTCTTTGTTGTTCCTGCCTGTCTTTGTTGCTCCCACCTGTCTTTGTTGCTCCCACCTGTCTTTGTTGCTCCCACCTGTCTTTGTTGCTCCCACCTGTCTTTGTTGCTCCTACCTGTCTTTGTTGCTCCCACCTGTCTTTGTTGCTCCCACCTGTCTTTGTTGCTCCCACCTGTCTTTGTTGCTCCCACCTGTCTTTGTTGCTCCCACCTGTCTTTGTTGCTCCCACCTGTCTTTGTTGCTCCCACCTGTCTTTGTTGCTGTCCCACCTGTCTTTGTTGCCTGCCTGTCTTTGTTGCTCCCACCTGTCTTTGTTGCTCCCACCTGTCTTTGTTGCTCCCACCTGTCTTTGTTGCTCCCACCTGTCTTTGTTGCTCCCACCTGTCTTTGTTGCTCCCACCTGTCTTTGTTGCTCCCACCTGTCTTTGTTGTTCCTGCCTGTCTTTGTTGCTCCCACCTGTCTTTGTTGCTCCCACCTGTCTTTGTTGCTCCCACCTGTCTTTGTTGCTCCCACCTGTCTTTGTTGCTCCCACCTGTCTTTGTTGTTCCTGCCTGTCTTTGTTGCTCCCACCTGTCTTTGTTGCTCCCACCTGTCTTTGTTGTTCCTGCCTTTCTTTGTTGCTCCCACCTGTCTTTGTTGCTCCCACCTGTCTTTGTTGCTCCCACCTGTCTTTGTTGCTCCCACCTGTCTTTGTTGCTCCTACCTGTCTTTGTTGCTCCCACCTGTCTTTGTTGCTCCCACCTGTCTTTGTTGCTCCCACCTGTCTTTGTTGCTCCCACCTGTCTTTGTTGCTCCCACCTGTCTTTGTTGCTCCCACCTGTCTTTGTTGCTCCCACCTGTCTTTGTTGCCCCCACCTGTCTTTGTTGTTCCTGCCTGTCTTTGTTGCTCCCACCTGTCTTTGTTGTTCCTGCCTGTCTTTGTTGCTCCCACCTGTCTTTGTTGCTCCCACCTGTCTTTGTTGCTCCCACCTGTCTTTGTTGCTCTCACCTGTCTTTGTTGCTCCCACCTGTCTTTGTTGCTCCCACCTGTCTTTGTTGCTCCCACCTGTCTTTGTTGCTCCCACCTGTCTTTGTTGCTCCCACCTGTCTTTGTTGCTCCCACCTGTCTTTGTTGCCCCACCTGTCTTTGTTGCTCCCATCTGCCTTTGTTGCTCCCACCTGTCTTTGTTGTTCCTGCCTGTCTTTGTTGCTCCCACCTGTCTTTGTTGCTCCTACCTATCTTTGTTGCTCCCACCTGTCTTTGTTGCCCCACCTGTCTTTGTTGCTCCCACCTGTCTTTGTTGCTCCCACCTGTCTTTGTTGTTCATGCCTGTCTTTGTTGCTCCTACCTGTCTTTGTTGCTCCCACCTGTCTTTGTTACTCCCACCTGTCTTTGTTACTCCCATCTGTCTTTGTTGCTCCCATCTGTCTTTGTTGTTCCTGCCTGTCTTTGTTGCTCCCACCTGTCTTTGTTGCTCCCACCTGTCTTTGTTGCTCCCACCTGTCTTTGTTGCTCTCACCTGTCTTTGTTGCTCCCACCTGTCTTTGTTACTCATACCTGTCTTTGTTGCTCCCACCTGTCTTTGTTGCTCCCACCTGTCTTTGTTGCTCCCACCTGTCTTCGTTGCTCCTACCTGTCTTTGTTGCTCCCACCTGTCTTTGTTGCTCCTACCTGTCTTTGTTGCTCCTACCTGTCTTTGTTGCTCCCACCTGTCTTTGTTGTTCCTGCCTGTCTTTGTTGTTCCTGCCTGTCTTTGTTGCTCCCACCTGTCTTTGTTGCTCCTACCTGTCTTTGTTGCTCCCACCTGTCTTTGTCGTTCCTGCCTGTCTTTGTTGCTCCCACCTGTCTTTGTTGCTCCTGCCTGTCTTTGTTGCTCCCACCTGTCTTTGTTGCTCCCACCTGTCTTTGTTGCTCCCACCTGTCTTTGTTGCTCCCACCTGTCTTTGTTGCTCCTACCTTTCTTTGTTGCTCCTGCCTGTCTTTGTTGCTCCCACCTGTCTTTGTTGCTCCCACCTGTCTTTGTTGCTCCTGCCTGTCTTTGTTGCTCCCACCTGTCTTTGTTGCTCCCACCTGTCTTTGTTGCTCCCACCTGTCTTTGTTGCTCCTGCCTGTCTTTGTTGCTCCCACCTGTCTTTGTTGCTCCTGCCTGTCTTTGTTGCTCCTGCCTGTCTTTGCTGCTCCTGCCTGTCTTTGTTGCTCCTGCCTGTCTTTGTTGCTCCTGCCTGTCTTTGCTGCTCCTGCCTGTCTTTGTTGCTCCTGCCTGTCTTTGTTGCCTGCGCTACGTGTCCTCCTCCTGTTTTTGTTGCCAGACGTACCTTCTTATCGGTGCCTAAATGTTTTTGTCCGTGTTCTTGCTGTTCTTGTGTTTAGGTGTTCTTGTGTTTTGTGTTCTTGTTGTTCTTACGTTTCTGTGTTCAGAACCTCGACTGTGGCAACAAGTGGTCAGTCTCTGGGTTGTGACAAGTGGTCAGTCCCTGGGTTGTGACAAGTGGTCAGTCTCTGGGTTGTGACAAGTGGTCAGTCCCTGGGTTGTGACAAGTGGTCAGTCTCTGGGTTGTGACAAGTGGTCAGTCCCTGAGTTGTGACAAGTGGTCAGTCTCTGGGTTGTGACAAGTGGTCAGTCTCTGGGTTGTGACAAGTGGTCAGTCCCTGGGTTGTGACAAGTGGTCAGTCTCTGGGTTGTGACAAGTGGTCAGTCTCTGGGTTGTGACAAGTGGTCAGTCCCTGGGTTGTGACAAGTGGTCAGTCCCTGGGTTGTGACAAGTGGTCAGTCTCTGGGTTGTGACAAGTGGTCAGTCCCTGAGTTGTGACAAGTGGTCAGTCTCTGGGTTGTGACAAGTGGTCAGTCTCTGGGTTGTGACAAGTGGTCATTCCCTGGGTTGTGACAAGTGGTCAGTCTCTGGGTTGTGACAAGTGGTCAGTCTCTGAGCTGTGACAACAAGTGGTCAGTCCCTGGGTTGTGACAAGTGGTCAGTCTCTGAGCTGTGACAACAAGTGGTCAGTCCCTGGGTTGTGACAAGTGGTCAGTCCCTGGGTTGTGACAAGTGGTCAGTCTCTGAGCTGTGACAACAAGTGGTCAGTCTCTGGGTTGTGACAAGTGGTCAGTCCCTGGGTTGTGACAAGTGGTCAGTCTCTGAGCTGTGACAACAAGTGGTCAGTCTCTGGGTTGTGACAAGTGGTCAGTCCCTTGGTTGTGACAAGTGGTCAGTCCCTGGGTTGTGACAAGTGGTCAGTCTCTCAGCTGTGACAACAAGTGGTCAGTCCCTGGGTTGTGACAAGTGGTCAGTCCCTGGGTTGTGACAAGTGGCCAGTCCCTGGGTTGTGACAACAAGTTTTCAATCCCTGGGTTGTGACACGTGGTCAGTCCCTGGGTTGTGACAACAAGTGGTCAGTCTCTGGGTTGTGACAAGTGGTCAGTCCCTGGGTTGTGACAAGCAGTCAGTCCCTGGGCTGTGACAACAAGTGGCCAATCCCTGGGTTGTGACAAGTGGTCAGTCCCTGGGTTGTGACAACAAGTGGTCAGTCCTTGGGTTGTGACAAGTGGTCAGTCCCTGGGATGTGACAGCAGGTGGTCAGTCCCACAGAGTTCTTACACGCCATCTTTTGTGTGGGTGTTGGCACCTCAGGTACTGACGCTAATTCTTGGAAGCTCTGGGAAAAAGGCTGGACCAGTGGATGGGTGGAAATGGTTGGTTTAGAGAGAGACTTGCCTAGTCCTTCATTGCGTTACTACCAATTATGAGTGAGAAGGAGGGATTGAATCCCAGATGGACCTACCCTCTTACTCCCACTAGTGAATCCCGTCTCCTGCAACTTCTTCGAGATCTCCCACCTCACCTTCGACAGTATTTAAGACTACGTTCTTATGCCTCAGCTTCATATCGTTCCAGACCATGGAGGTGAAGTCTCTCTAGGCTGAGGGACTGACCACCTCAAATACTTTTTTTCTAAGATTGATGGACTGATTGCATCATCTTCGTTTTAGTACACCTTCTCCCTCTGTATATGACTGAAGAAGCCCACTGTGTGGGCTGTGTCGTTATCATCAACTTGTGAGTATTTTATAACATTTTTTTCGACAGGACTTGCCTGGTATGGGCCAGTAGGCCTCCTGCAGTGTTATTATCGGGTCTCCTGATAATAACACTGAACAAGCCTTCCTTGGGAGAACATTTCGCCCCTACATGATAAAAGACGTCACCGTTAAAATCCTCGTTCCGTTGCATCTCTTTTTCTTCTCGTCTTGGAGGTATTGTGGTCAGCACCAGCTGTGTTTTCCAGGCAGGTAGCAGCTGTCAGCAGGTGTTGGGGTGCGCTACCTGAATCTAGCAGCTGTCAGCAGGAGTTTTGTGGCCAACTGACTGAAAAATGTCCACGTGTTTTGACTTGATGTTGGGACTCACTGCGACTCCCCTGTGAGGAGGGTACCCAGGGGCATCGCCAGGGGTATACTGACACCGTGGTACACACATGTGCATCACTTGGGTATCTTTACTGAGGAAACGCCACACAGTGGACTTCATCAGTCCAATTCAAAGAAGAATGGTGAAGATCAGGAGTTTGAAGTAATCAGTCCCTCAACCTGGAGTCGATTTAATCATTCCGTCAATTCAGGATCCATCAGTCTTCAAGATTGATGGATATATTAATTCGACTTCAGGTTGAGGGACTGATTACCTCAAACTCCTTCTGATCTTCACAATCTTCTAGGACTGATGAAGCCACTGTGTGGCGAAACGTTTCCAGAATAAAGATACTCAACTTTTGCACATGTGTCTAATTTATCAGCTTCCCGGTTCTCTGAACCGTTTATCTACACACACACACACACACACACACACACACACGCACACACACACACACACACACACACACGCACACACACACGCACACACACACACACACACACACACACACACACACACACACACACACACACACACACACACACACACACACACACACGCACACACACACACACACACACACACACACACACACACACACACGCACACACACACACACACACACACACACACACACACACACACACACACACACACACACACACACACACACACACACACACACACACACACACACACACACACACACACACACACACACGCGCACACACACACACACACACACACACACACACACACACACACACACACACACACACACACACACACACACACACGCACACACACACACACACACACACACACACACACACACACACACACACGCACACACACACACACACACACACACACACACACACACACACACACACACACACACACGCACACACACACACACGCACGCACACACACACACACATACACACACACACACACACACACACACACACACACACACACACACGCACACACACACACACACACACACACACACACACACACACACACACACGCAGAATGGAAAAGGTACAGAAGACAGAGAACTCAGGAAAATAAAGAAATCAGCCAAAGAGCCAGAAACGAATATGCACAGATAAGAAGGGAGGCTCAGAGACAATATGAAAATGACATAGCATCGAAAGTCAAGACTGACCCGAAGCTGTTGTACAGCCACATCAGGAGGAAAACAACAGTCAAGGACCAGGTAATCAGACTGAGGAAGGGTGATGGGGAATTCACAAGAAACGACCGAGAGGTTTGTCAGGAGCTCAACACAAGATTTAAAGAGGTATTTACAGTGGAAACCAGTAGGACTCCAAGAAATCAGAACTGGGGGGCACACTAGCAAGTGCTGGATGAGGTACATATAACCAAGGAGGAGGTGAAGAAGCTGCTATGCGAACTTGACACCTCAAAGGCGGTGGGACCAGACAACATCTCTCCATGGGTCCTTAAAGAGGGAGCAGAGATATTGTGCGAGCCATTAACAAAGATCTTCAACACATCATTTGAAACTGGGCAACTCCCTGAGGTATGGAAAATGGCAAATGTAGTCCCAATTTTTAAAAAGGGAGACAGACATGAGGCACTAAACTACAGACCTGTATCACTAACATGTATAGTATGCAAGGTCATGGAGAAGATCATCAGGAGGAGAGTGATGGGGCACCTGGAAAGAAACAAGGGTATAATTGACAACCAGCACGGTTTCAGGGAAGGAAAACCCTGTGTCACAAACCTACTAGAGTTTTATGACAAGGTGACAGAAGTAAGACAAGAGAGAGAGGGGTGGATCGACTGCATATTTTTGGACTGCAAGAAGGCCTTCGACACAGTTCCTCACAAGAGGTTACTGCAAAAGCTAGAGGATCAGGCACACATAACAGGAAAGGCACTGCAATGGATCAGAGAATATCTGACAGGGAGGCAACAACGAGTCATGGTACGCGACGAGGTGTCAGAGTGGGCGCCTGTGACAAGCGGGGTTCCACAGGGGTCAGTCCTAGGACCTGTTCTGTTCTTGGTATATGTGAACGACATAACGGAAGGGATAGACTCAGAAGTGTCCTTGTTTGCAGATGATGCGAAGTTAATGAGAAGAATCAAATCGGACGAGGATCAGGCAGGACTACAAAGAGACCTGGACAGGCTACAAGCCTGGTCCAGCAACTGGCTCCTTGAATTTAACCCTGCCAAATGCAAAGTCATGAAGATTGGGGAAGGGCAAAGAAGACCGCAGACACAATATAGTTTAGATGGCCAAAGACTGCAAACCTCACTCAAGGAAAAAAATTTGGGGGTGAGTATAACACCGAGCATATCTCCTGAGGCACACATCAATCAGATAACTGCTGCAGCATACGGGCGCCTGGCAAACCTACGGATAGCGTTCCGATACCTCAGTAAGGATTCGTTTGAGACTCTGTATACCATCTACGTCATCCCCATACTGGAGTATGCAGCACCAGTTTGGAATCCACACCTAGTCAAGCACGTCAAGAAAGTAGAGAAAGTGCAAAGGTTTGCAACAAGACTAGTCCCAGAGCTACGGGGATTGTCCTACGAAGAAAGGTTGAGGGAAATCGGCCTGACGACACTGGAGGACAGGAGGGTCAGGGGAGACATGATAACGACATATAAAATACTGCGCGGAATAGACAAGGTGGACAAAGACGGGATGTTCCAGAGATGGGACACAGACACAAGAGGTCACAATTGGAAGTTGAAGACTCAGATGAATCAAAGGGATGTTAGGAAGTATTTCTTCAGTCATAGAGTAGTCAGGCCGTGGAATAGCCTAGAAAGGGATGTAGTGGAGGCAGGAACCATACATAGTTTTAAGGCGAGGTATGATAGAGCTCATGGGGCAGGGAGAGAGAGGACCTAGTAGCAATCAGCGAAGAGGCGAGGCCAGGAGCTGTGAATCGACCCCTGCAACCACAAATAGGTGAGTACACAAGCACACACACACACACACACACACACACACACACAAAGTCATGAAGATGGGGGAGGGGCACAGAAGACCACAGACAGAGCATAGGCTAGGTGGCCAAAGACTGCAAACCTCACTCAAGGAGAAAGATCTTGGGGTGAGTATAACACCGAGCATGTCTCCGGAAGCACACATCAACCAGATAACTGCTGCAGCATATGGGCGCCTGGCAAACCTGAGAACAGCATTCCGATACCTTAGTAAGGAATCATTCAAGACACTGTACACCGTGTATGTCAGGCCCATACTGGAGTATGCAGCACCTGTTTAGAACCCGCACTTGATAAAGCACGTCAAGAAACTAGAGAAAGTACAAAGGTTTGCGACAAGGTTAGTTCCAGAGCTAAGGGGAATGTCCTATGAGGAAAGATTAAGGGAAATCGGCCTGACCACACTGGAGGACAGGAGGGTCAGGGGAGACACACACACACACACACATAAGAACAATAGAATGAAGGAACACTGCAGCAGGCCTACTGGTCCATACAAGGCACTTTCTTCTCAACACAACCCATGTACTTGTCCAAGCTCTTCCCAAAGCTGCCGTAGAATTTGCTTCCGCACCTCAAACACCAGCCAAACCCAGCCCTTCCACTCATATATTTGTCCAATATTTTTTTAAAGCTTCCCAGGGTCCTAGCCTTTATTACACGCATCGATAACTCACTTGTGTGTGCACTCACCTAATTGTGATTGCAGGGGTCGAGACTCAGCTCCTGGCCCCGCCTCTTCACTGAGTGCAACTAGGTCCTCATTCTCTCTGCTTCCTGAGCTTTGTCATACCTCGTCTTAAAGCCATGTATGGTTCCTGCCTCCACTACATTACTTGCTAGGCTATTCCACTTAATGATGACTCTGTGACTGAAGAAGTACTTCCTAACATCCCTGTGACTCGTCTGAGTCTTCAGCTTCCAATTGTGACCCCTTGTTTCCGTGTCCCCTCTCTGGAACATCCTGTCTCTGTCCACCTTGTCTATTCCACGCATTATTTTGTATATTGTTATCATGTCTCTCCTGACCCTCCTGTCCTCCAGTGTCGTCAGTCCGATTTCCCTCAACCTTTCTTCGTAGGACATTTTCCTGAGCTCCGGTACTAGCCTTGTTGCAAACCTCTGTACTTTCTCTAATTTCTTGACGTGCTTGAGCACGTGTGGGTTCCAAACTGGTGCTGCATACTCCAGTTTGGGCCTGACGTACACGGTGTACAGTGTCTTGAGCGATTCCTTACTAAGGTATCGGAATGCTATTCTCAGGTTTGCCAGGCGCCCATATGCTGCAGCAGTTATCTGGTTGATGTGTGCGTCCGGAGACATGCTCGGTGTTATACTCACCCCAAGATCTTTCTCCTTGAGTGAGGTTTGCAGCCTTTGTCCACCTAGCCTATACTCTGTCTGCGGTTTTCTTTGCCCTTCCCCAATCTTCATGACTTTGCATTTGAATTTGAGAAGCCAGTTGCTAGACCACGTGTCCAGTCTGTCCAGGTCTCTTTGTAGTCCTGCCTGATGCTCATCCGATTTAATCCTTCTCATTAGCATCACATCATCAGCAAACAGGGACACTTCAGAATCTATCCCTTCCATCATGTCATTCACATATATCACAAATAGCACTGGTCCTAGGACTGACCCCTGTGGGACCCCGCTCGTCACAGGCGCCCACTGTGATACCTCATCACGTACCATGACACGTTGTTGCCTCCCTGTCAGGTATTCTCTGATCCATTTCAATGCCCTTCCTGTTATACACGCCTGATCCTCCAGCTTCTGCACTAATCTCCTGTGAGGAACTGTGTCGAAGGCCTTCCTGCAGTCCAGGAAAATGCAATCAATCCACCCCTCTCTCTTGTGTCTTACTTCTGTTACCTTGTCATAAAACTCCAGAAGGTTTGTGACACAGGATTTACCTTCCATGAATCCGTGCTGGTTGTTGTTTATAATCTTGTTTCATTCCCGGTGCTCCACCACTCTCCTCCTGATAATCTTCTCCATGACTTTGCTTACTATACACGTCAGAGACACTGGTCTGTAGTTTAGTGCCTCGTTTCTGTCTCCTTTCTTAAAAATGGGGACTACATTTGCGGTCTTCTATACCTCAGATAGTTGCCCAGTTTCAAGGGATGTATTGAAGATTGTGGTTAACAGCACACACAGCGTCTCTGCTCCTTCTCTGAGGACCCACGGGGAGATGTTGTTCGGACCCCTCGCCTTTGAGGCATCGAGGTCACTTAGCAGCTTCTGCACCTCCTCCTCCATTGTTTGTATGTCATCCAGCACTTGTTGGTATATTCCCTGTTGGTGTTCTCCTTTGTGCTGTCTTCTCAGAGCCATTCCTGTCTCTACTGTAAATACTTCCTTAAATCTCATATTGAGCTCCTCGCATACCTCGTGATCGTTTCTTGTGAGTTTCCCACCTTCTTTCCTCAGCCTGATCTCCTGGTCTTTGACTGTTGCCTTCTTCCTGATGCGGCTGTACAGCAATTTCGGGTCAGATTTGACTTTTGATGCTATGTTATTTTCATACTGTCGCTGGGCCTCCCTCCTTACCTGTGCATACTCGTTCCTGACTCTTCTACTAATCTTCTTATTTTCCTGTGTTCTTCACTTTCTGTACTTTTTCCATTCTCTATTGCACTTGGTTTTTGCCTCTTTACACCGTCGGGTAAACCAGGGGCTTGTTCTGTTCTTCCAGTTATTTCTGTTGCCCTTGGGAACAAACCTTTCCTCTGCCTCCTTGCATTTTGTTGTTATGTATTCCATCATTTCATTTACCGACTTTCCTACCAGTTCTCTGACCCACTGAACCTTTTGCAGGAAGTTCCTCAAACCTATGTAGTGACCCCGTTTATAGTCTGGCTTCTCCCATTCAACTCCTGTTACTCTTTCCACTTGTAACTCTACTATGTATTCAAAGCACAGAACCACGTGGTCACTAGCTCCTAGGGTCCTCTCATATGTGATGTCCTCAATGTCTGAATTGTTCAGGGTGATCACAAAGTCCAGTCTTGCTGGTTCATCCTCCCCTCTCTCTCTGGTAGTATCCTTAACATGTTGATGCATGAGGCTTTCCAGTACCACATCCATCATCTTGGCTCTCCATGTTTCGGGATCCCCGTGTGGCTCCAGGTTTTCCCAATCAATTTCCCTGTGATTGAAATTGCCCATAACCAGTAACTTTGCTCGAGTGAGCTCTTCTTGCCACCTCAGCCAGCGTGTCCACTATTGCTCTGTTACTCTCTTCATATTCCTCTCTTAGCCTCCTGCAGTTCTGTGGTGGATTATACATAACTGTAATGACTACCATGTGCTCCCCAGACTGAAGTGTACCTACTATGTATTCTCTTTCTCCAGTCTCGTCCATGCCTATCATTTCCTCAAATTTCCATCGGTGTTTTACGAGCAGTGCAACCCCTCCTCCCCCTCTGCTCTTTCTGTCTTTCCTCAAGATCTGATATCCTGGTGGGAAGATTGCATCTGTTATTGTCTCAGTGAGTTTCATTTCTGTAACTGCTATGATGTCTGGGGACTTATCATTGATTCTTTCTTGCCACTTCTCATATTTGTTCGTTATTCCATCTGCATTTGTGTACCAAACCTTCAACTTCTGTTCCAAAACCGTGGTCCTGGGAGGATATTGGGGTTGGGGCAGGGGCCTATGGGGAGCTATGGTGGGGGCAGAGTTCCCATAGGGGGTTACCATAGGGTTGGGGTTCGTGGTGTGGGGGGGGAAAGGGGGATCGGTGTGTGATTGTTGGCTTAGATTGTTCAGTTGCCTTGGGGTTGTTGTGGTTGGAGTCCTTCTGTGGGTGTTTCTGGGGGGTGTGTTTGCCCTTCCACCTGTGTCTGGGTTATTCTGCTTCTCTTTGTCACTTCCTCCCATTTCTCCTTTTGTTTTTGCACTCTCTCTTTCAGTATCCTCCTTTCCTCTTGCATTGTCTCGGTCGAGGTGCACACTCTGGAATTCCAGTTTGTCTCTCAGCCGTGCTTTCTCCTGCAGGATCATGGTTCGAGTTGATTCTGCCTTGAAAATTACTTTGAGAGGTCACTTCCTTCTCCTTGCAAACCACCCAATTCTCCGAAAATTTGCCACCTGGGTCGTGTCGCCCTCACCTATTGCTTTCATGATACCTTCAATCACTTTTATCTCCTCCTGTTTTCTTTCCTCGTAGGTTTCCCCATCGGCTTCCTGGAGCCCATAGAGAAAACCTGATCTCTCCCTTTCTTCCTCCCACTGTGTCTCCCATTGTATCCTCTGAGGTGTTTTAGTTCCTTCCCTTGGAGCGTTCCTTCCTTCAATCCCTTCCTTAGCTGAGGCCCCATTGCTCATTGGTCTGTCTTTCCTGCTCAGCTGTTCCTGGCCCCTGCGGGAGTCTGGTAGAGTCCTTGCATATATCCTAGCTCCTTCAATGTCCCCCGACCTCTCATCTGTTCCTAGTGTGCTCCTTGTCTTTGCCTTGGCCCCGTGTGGGTCTGACAGGCCCTTTGCATACAGTATAATTTCCTTGCTCCCTCCAGTCACCTTGTCTGTGTCTGATGTAGAAGTTCCTGATGTTATGTCTGTACTGTTATTTTTTTCTTTAAGCTGTTTCAGATTACTCAGTTCCTCTTCTAAGCGCTGTATCTTGGCTTCTGCTGCTATGGCATGTTGCTTCCACTTCTGCTCTCTGCAGCTATCATCTCCATCCTCCTTCCAAGCTCTTCCAGCTTCCTCTCCCAGTCTTTCTCCCTTTTTTGAGCTCTGCATCCCAATCATCCTTCCCAGCCTTGTCTGCCACACCCCTGGCTCTCTGCCTTGTTTTTAGCCCCATTGTACCACAGGACGAAGTTTATGTGAGGATGGGTGTTGTAGGTATTGGGAGGGGTAGGGAGGTAGGGTGTGGGGGTAGAAGGATATGGGGTGGGGGAGGGGGCAGCATCAAGGAGAGTTTTAGGGGTTACAAGAGGATATAGGGAGGAGAAAGGGAGTGTGAGAGAGGCTAGGGAGAGAGGATGGGGGAAGAGACTGGGGAGAGGGAAGGTGGATGGGAGATGAGGATGAGAGAGAGAGAGAGAGAGAGAGAGAGAGAGAGAGAGAGAAAGTGTTAGGATGGGTGAGGGGGAGGGAGAGGGAAGGAGGGGGATAGAGCGATCGCTTAAACAGGGGTTAGTTACCATTTGGTCCTAGGCACATGTCGATTAGACACTAGGCCTGTTGTATGTGCATGCGTATATGTGTGTGTGTGTGTGTGTGTGTGTGTGTGTGTGTGTGTGTGTGTCTCAGTAGTAGTAACCAGTTACCAGTAACCACTGTGCCAGTTGACTCACGACCAACCGTCTCTGCCTGAGTCACTGTCTGAACTCATGTGCTGACCTGGCAGTATTCAAAGACCCCCTCACATATGGGTACTGTGGGCGGCCAGTCAGTCAGTGTTAGGAGAGTGAGCAGATAGGTCACGGCTGTAAGGGCGTTCTCACATTATCTGTAATTATACGTACTACCAGCCTACGTGAGTATTACTTTACCCCATCCACGTCGAACTCCCACATGATATGTGTGTGTGTGTGTGTGTGTGTGTGTGTGTGTGTGTGTGTGTGTGTGTGTGTGTGTGTGTGTGTGTGTGTGTGTGTGTGTGTGTGTGTGTGTGTGTGTGTGTGTGTGTGTGTGTGTTGGTGTGTGTGTTGGTGTGTGTGCATATGTGTATGTGTGTGTGTGTGTGTGTGTGTGTATGCATGTGTGTGTGTGCCCAGAAATAATGCTCCTCACTTCTAAGTATCCATACTACTAATAAAATACCAATAGGATACTAGTAATTCTAAAACTTATCCTCTCGCAGCTTCTACAAGTGTCTACACTCGAGCTAGTGTGTTTGTGTGTACGTGTTTTTGTAACAGTTAATCCTCACTAGCTACCCACTTCCCTCTTCTCTCGCACTCATCAAACCTATCTCCAACTTATCTATGCTGTTTCTACTCTAATTCTGGTAATAGCTTGCAGGAGTGAGTGCCCAGTATCTAACAGTGTGCAGAGACCAGAATCTGACAACATGCAACCACAATATTTGAGAAGGACTTGCGCTGGCAGCGGGGCGATGACAAGTTGCCAGGTCCTGATGTCGTTGTTGTTGTCGTACACGTAGGCCTTCCAACACAATTTTGAAAATCCTTCACCTGCGATAGTTGTATTCATATATGCTCGTACATCCTGCACTCCTCAAGTGTTTTCACTTTTGGTAGAATACACTTCACATTCGGTAAGCTACACTTTTTATTTATAATGGCACACAACCTGTTATGACGTCACCGCTTCAAGAAGGCCTACTCCTGCCACCTTCCCTAGTTATATACTCCTTCTTCTTGATTCGCCGGTATTCTCCCGGCCCGGGCCTTTTCCAAGTGGTGGCCCGGCCTTGGCTCCCTGTCTAGGGAGTGTCTGAGACCTAAGTCTCCCATGGGAGGAGGCACAAGTACCCCCTCATCTTTGGGACCAACTGTCCCCAGGCCTAGCCACATTCCCTGCCCTCATGGGGCTCGTAGGGAGAAGCTAGGCCTCCCTGGTCTGCCATCTCCGCCCCAAGGGGGTTAATGGGAATGACAGTCTTGTGAGCTGCAAGCTCTAGCTCAGGCACCTACCCTACCCTAGAAGAGTTAGGCATGGTGTCGATCCATCTAGTTATATATTTTTTCTGTTCTCCCTTTACTTATTAACTTTTTCACTCTCACTGTATGCTGCCTCACATTTCACTTGTTAACCAACCTCTCGTAATTCTTGAACACCCACTTCCACACTCGCTTTGATCTTTGTATATTTGTAACTGTGTGGCAACAGGTGCCTACTAGGCCCCTAACGGATTGGCACTCTAAAGTTTTGTTATATAATTTCAGGCTTATCCTTGCCTTTTTTTTAACTAATAACTTTGGTTATCACTTGTAGAGTTGTTCACTGACGTTGTCACTACCACTGGTTGCTGCTAGCAGCTAATACGAGCCCTAAAAACACTAAGGTTCTTAGAGCCTTGTGATCCAAATGTCTGCGTCTGTCTGCGTTCCGCCGTGTGTGTGTGTGTGTGTGTGTGTGTGTGTGTGTGTGTGTGTGTGTGTGTGTGTGTGTGTGTGTGTGTGTGTGTGTGTGTGTGTGTGTGTGTGTGTGTGTGTGTGTGTGTGTGTGTGTGTGTGTGTGTGTGTGTGTGTGTGTGCGTGTGTGTGTGTGTGTGTGTGTGTGTGTGTGTGTGTGTGTGTGTGTGTGTGTGTGTGTGTGTGCGTGTGTGTGTTTACTCACCTAATTGTACTCACCTAATTGTGGTTGCAGGGGTCGAGACTCAGCTCCTGGCCCCGCCTCTTCACTGATCGCTACTGGATCCTCTCTCTCTCTGCTTCCTGAGCTTTGTCATACCTCTTCTTAAAACTATGTATGGTTCCTGCCTCCACTACTTCACTTGCTAGGCTATTCCACTTGCTGACAACTCTATGACTGAAGAAATACTTCCTAACGTCCCTGTGACTCGTCTGAGTCTTCAGCTTCAAATTGTGACCCCTTGTCCCTGTGTCCCCTCTCTGGAACATCCTATCTCTGTCCACCTTGTCTATTCCCCGCAGTATCTTGTATGTCGTTATCATGTCTCCCCTGACCCTTCTGTCCTCCAGTGTCGTCAGTCCGATTTCCCTTAACCTTTCCTCGTACGACATTCGCTTGAGGTCTGGGACTAGCCTTGTTGCAAACCTTTGTACTTTCTCTAACTTCTTGACGTGCTTGACCAGGTGTGGGTTCCAGACTGGTGCTACATACTCCAGTATGGGCCTAACATACACAGTGTACAGTGTCTTGAACGATTCCTTATTAAGGTATCGGAACGCTATTCTCAGGTTTGCCAGGCGCCCGTATGCTGCAGCGGTTATTTGGTTGATGTGTGCCTCCGGTGATGTGCCCGGTGTTATGGTCACCCCAAGGTCTTTCTCCCTGAGTGAGGTCTGTAGTCTTTGTCCACCTAGCCTATACTCTGTCTGCGGTCTTCTTTGCCCCTCCCCAATCTTCATGACTTTGCATTTGGCTGGATTGAATTCGAGAAGCCAGTTACTGGACCACATGTCCAGCCTGTCCAGGTCTCTTTGCAGTCCTGCCTCATCCTCGTCCGATTTAATTCTTCTCATCAACTTCACGTCATCTGCGAACAGGGACACTTCAGAGTCTATTCCTTCCATCATGTCGTTCACATATATCAAAAA
>NC_091326.1:6441564-6470595 GCF_038502225.1 Cherax quadricarinatus | reverse complement strand
TCTCGTGTCTTACTTCTGTTACCTTGTCATAAAACTCCAGGAGGTTTGCGATACAAGATTTGCCTTCCATGAACCCATGCTGGTTTTCATTTATAATCTTGTTCCTTTCCAGGTGTTCGACCACTCTCCTCCTGATAATCTTCTCCATGACTTTGCACACAATACATGTCAGAGACACAGGTCTGTAGTTTAGTGCCTCGTTTCTGTTTCCTTTCTTAAATATGGGGACTACATTAGCTGTCTTCCATTTCTCAGGTAGTTGCCCAGTTTCAAGGGATGTGTTGAAGGTTGTGGTTAGAGGCACGCACAGCATCTCTGCTCCTTCTCTAAGGACCCATGGGGAGATGTTGTCCGTTCCCATCGCCTTTGAGGTGTCAAGGTCACTTAAGAGCTTCTTCACCTCCTCCTCAGTTGTTCGTATGTCATCCAACACTTGTTGGTATATTCCCTCTTGATGTTCCCTTCTGTGCTGTCTTCCCACAGCCCTTCCTGTCTCTACTGTAAAAACTTCCTTAAATCTCCTGTTCAGCTCCTCACATACCTCCTGATCATTTCTTGTGAGTTCTCCACCTTCTGTCCTTAATCTGATCACCTGGTCTTTGACTGTTGTCTTCCTCCTGATGTGGCTATACAACAGTTTCGGGTCAGTCTTGATTCTCGATGCTATGTCATTTTCATACTGTCGCTGGGCCTCCCTCCTTACCTGTCCATACTCATTCCTGGCTCTGCGACTGATCTCCCTATTTTCGTGTGTTCTCTGCCTTCTGTACTTTTTCCATTCTCTATTGCACTTTGTTTTTGCCTCCTTACACCGTCGGGTAAACCAGGGGCTCGTTCTGGTCTTCCCGTTGTTACTGTTGCCCTTGGGAATAAACCTTTCCACTGCCTCCTTGCATTTTGTTGTTACATATTCCATCATTTCATTTACTGGCTTTCCTGCCAGTTCTCTGTCCCACTGGACCTCCCGCAGAAAGTTCTTCAACCCTATGTAGTCCCCTCTTTTATAGTCAGGCTTTTCCCATTCAACTCCTGTTATTCTCTCCACCTGCAGCTCTACTATGTATTCAAAGCACAAAACCACGTGGTCGCTAGCTCCTAAGGGACTCTCATACTTGATGTCCTCAATGTCTGAGCTGCCCAGGGTGAACACAAGGTCCAATCTTGCTGGTTCATCCTCCTTTCTCACTCTGGTAGTGTCCTTAACATGTTGGTGCATGAGGTTTTCCAGCACCACGCCCAACATCTTGGCTCTCCATGTTTCGGGACCCCCATGTGGCTCCAGGTTTTCCCAGTCAATCTCCCTGTGGTTGAAATCCCCCATAACCAGCAACTTTGCTCTGCTGGAGTGAGCTCTTCTTGCCACCTCAGCCAGTGTGTCCACCATTGCTCTGTTGCTCTCTTCATATTCCTCTCTTGGCCTGCAGTTCTGTGGTGGATTATACATCACTGCAATGACCACTTTTTGTTCCCCAGACTGAAGTGTACCTGCTATGTAGTCTCTTTCTCCCGTCTCATCTATTCCTTCCATTTTCTCGAATTTCCATCTGTTTTTTACGAGCAGAGCAACCCCACCTCCTCCCCTGCCCCTTCTATATTTCCTCATGATCTGGTATCCTGGTGGGAAGATTGCATCTGTTATTGTCTCCGTGAGTTTTGTTTCTGTAACTGCTATGATGTCTGGGGACTTCTCATTGATTCTTTCTTGCCATTCCTCATGTTTATTCATTAATCCATCTGCATTTGTGTACCAAACCTTCAACTTCTGTTTTAATACTGTAACTGTGGTGCGGGGGGTGGAAACAGAGGGATCGGTGTGTGATGGTTGGTTTGGATTGTTCAGTTGCCTTGGGGGTGTCGTGGCTGGAGTCCTTCTGCAGGTATTTCTGGGGGGTGTGCTTGTCCTTCCATTTGATCCTGGGTTGTTCTGCTCTCCTTTTTCATTTCCTCCCATTTCTCCTTTCTCTTGTGTGTGTGTGTGTGTGTGTGTGTGTGTGTGTGTGTGTGTGTGTGTGTGTGTGTGTGTGTGTGTGTGTGTGTGTGTGTGTGTGTGTGTGTGTGTGTGTGTGTGGTGATGGTAGGCTAAGGTTGCCCTGGACACTCACAGCAACACCGTTCCTCTGGGAGTAACTACACTAACTCCGCCCCTCACAGTCAACATGGTGCTGGCTAACAGGCAACTGCAGACAGCTGCAACTGCAAAACTTAGTCAAATCGCCTAATTACACGGAAGAGTTTGAGAGGAGGTGGTGGTAACTGAGTGAGCTGCGTGAGAACCCTAGTCTGGCCTCCAGCACTTCCAGTCCAACACACACACACACACACACACAGGATAACTGCACTTGTAATTGTCTGGGAGAAGCTACGCAGCTTCAGTTCTTCCGGAGGCTACGGCTAGACGGGCATTCATTACCATACAAAGTGGGGAGTAAGTGATCTTGTTACTGGGTAGATTGAGGGAGGCTGTCAGGACGTGTTAGGATTGACCTCCTCCACACACACAGTGAAGAGGCGGAGCCAGGAGCTATGAATCGACCTCTGCAGCCACAGTTAGGTGAGAATTAGGTGAGTACTGGAGGACAGGAGGGATAGGGAAGACATGATAACATATAGAATAGTGAGAGGAATAGACATGATGGATAGAGCGAATGTTTGAGATGTGACGCAGCAACAAGGTGTCACAACTCCAAGTTGAAAACTTAGGTAAGTCACAGAGATGTTAGGAAGTCACCATAATGACAATACTGGGCAGTACCACTCATGCTGTGAGCCAGCATACCACTATCATCATCATAATAATAATAATAATAATAATAATAATAATAATAATAATAATAATAATAATAATAATAATAATAATAATAATAATAATAATAACAATAATAATAATAATAATAATAATAATAATAATAATAATAATAATAATAATAATAATAACAACAATAATAATAATAATAATAATAATAATAATAATAATAATAATAATAATTATAATAATAATAATAATAATAATAATAATAATAATAATAATAATAATAATAATAATAATAATAATAATAATAATAATAATAATAATAATAACAATAACAATAATAATAATAATAATAATAATAATAATAATAATAATAATAATAACAAAAATAATAATAATAATAATAATAATAATAATAATAATAATAATAATAATAATAATAATAATAATAATTATTATAATAATAATAATAATAATAATAATAATAATAATAATAATAATAATAATAATATAATAATAATAATAATAATAATAATAATAATAATAATAATAATAATAATAATAATAACAATAACAATAACAATAATAATAATAATAATAATAATAATAATAATAATAATAATTCATTACTGTCCTAATAATTACCAAAGTCAGCTTCATTCTTCAACAAACAGGTATCACCACCTCTACAATGACAGAATCCTTATCTACAGATATCACTATCTTCAAAAGTTATTATCATTTAATAACTGGAAGTCCTGCATATATTTTTGCAAGATGCCACCAACCTTAGTTACAACGTTCATATCTTGTTCAGTGATGTTCATGTGTGCGTTTTAAAACTATAGTGAAGGATGAACAGGATATGTACACTGAGAGGTGTTTCTCTCAGTGTATATATGCTGAGAGTTACTTGTAGCCAGAGTGTGTCACCAGTCATCATGTATGATGGATCCTTAGTGTGTCACCAGTCATCATGTATGATGGATCCTTAGTGTGTCACCAGTCATCATGTATGATGGATCCTCAGTGTGTCACCAGTCATCATGTATGATGGATCCTTAGTGTGTCACCAGTCATCATGTATGATGGATCCTCAGTGTGTCACCAGTCATCATGTATGATGGATCCTTAGTGTGTCACCAGTCATCATGTATGATGGATCCTCAGTGTGTCACCAGTCATCATGTATGATGGATCCTTAGTGTGTCACCAGTCATCATGTATGATGGATCCTCAGTGTGTCACCAGTCATCATGTATGATGGATCCTTAGTGTGTCACCAGTCATCATGTATGATGGATCCTCAGTGTGTCACCAGTCATCATGTATGATGGATCCTCAGTGTGTCACCAGTCATCATGTGTGATGGATCCTCACGCTGTGTTATCAGTCATGTGTGAAGGATCCTCACACTGTCACCAGTCATCATGTATGATGGATCCTCACACTGTCAAGAGTCATCCTGCATGATGGATACTCACACCGTGTCACCAGTCATCCTGTATGAAGGATCCTCACACTGTCACCAGTCACCATGTATGGAACCATCTCAATGAATGGTGCACTACAATAAACCATTTTTCATTTTTCCTGCCAGCTTCCATCAAGCGAGTCTTCAGAGTTGGTGCTGTCAGAGAATTGACTGTTAATTCCTCTTGTCATCAGGACCCAGGCGCTCTTGTGAGTGTCAGCGGGCGGTGCTGTCGCCCACGGACGACCACCTCCCATCAACCAAAGGAGAATAACAAAGTCCACTCTCAAAATTGCCATAGTTTACCATCAATCCAGGAGATCTGGTGGGGGGTTAACCATGGCAATTTGTCTTACCAGCGCAAAACGAGAATTATTTACTTTACAGACGATTTTAAGCAGATTGCTCACGATATACGCCATGGGATAGGTTAGAATTTCATCTATAAGCAAAAATATAGATGTTTGTAACATGACATAGCGTCTTAAACGTGATAAAACGAAAAAGGGATAAAAAATTACAAGTTTAGAGTGAAGACAGGCAGCCAGGCCAAGTTCACAAGGAAAATAATCAACAATACCTTTCATTACGTGTGAGTGCGCTAGACAAGTACATGAGTGGGTTAGACAAGTACATGAGTGAGTTAGACAAGTACATGAGTGGGTTAGACAAGTACATGAGTGGGTTAGACAAGTACATGAGTGAGTTAGACAAGTACATGAGTGGGTTAGACAAGTACATGAGTGGGTTAGACAAGTACATGAGTGAGTTAGACAAGTACATGAGTGGGTTAGACAAGTACATGAGTGGGTTAGACAAGTACATGAGTGGGTTAGACAAGTACATGAGTGGGTTAGACAAGTACATGAGTGGGTTAGACAAGTACATGAGTGGGTTAGACAAGTACATGAGTGGGTTAGACAAGTACATGAGTGGGTTAGACAAGTACATGAATGGGTTAGATAAGTACACGAGTGGGTTAGACAAGTACATGAGTGGGTTAGACAAGTACATGAGTGGGTTAGACAAGTACATGAGTGGGTTAGACAAGTACATGAGTGGGTTAGACAGGTACATGAGTGGGTTAGATAAGTACATGAGTGGGTTAGACAAGTACATGAGTGGGTTAGACAAGTACATGAATGGGTTAGATAAGTACACGAGTGGGTTAGACAAGTACATGAGTGGGTTAGACAAGTACATGAGTGGGTTAGACAAGTACATGAGTGGGTTAGACAAGTACATGAGTGGGTTAGACAGGTACATGAGTGGGTTAGATAAGTACATGAGTGGGTTAGACAAGTACATGAGTGGGTTAGACAAGTACATGAGTGGGTTAGACAAGTACATGAATGGGTTAGATAAGTACACGAGTGGGTTAGACAAGTACATGAGTGGGTTAGACAAGTACATGAGTGGGTTAGACAAGTACATGAGTGGGTTAGACAAGTATATGAGTGGGTTAGACAGGTACATGAGTGGGTTAGATAAGTACATGAGTGGGTTAGACAAGTACATGAGTGGGTTAGACAAGTACATGAGTGGGTTAGACAAGTACATGAGTGGGATAGACAAGTACATGAGTGGGTTAGACAAGTACATGAGTGGGTCAGACAAGTACATGAGTGAGTTAGACAAGTACATGAGTGGGTTAGACAAGTACATGAGTGGGTTAGACAAATACATGAGTGGGTTAGACAAGTACATAAGTGGGTTAGACAAGTACATGAGTGGGTTAGACAAGTACATGAGTGGGTTAGACAAGTACATGAGTGGGTTAGAAAAGTACATGAGTGGGTTAGACAAGTGCATGAGTGGGTTAGATAAGTACATGAGTGAGTTAGACAAGTACATGAGTGGGTTAGACAAGTAAATAAGTGGGTTAGACAAGTACATGAGTGGGTTAGACAAGCGCATTAATGGATTAGACAAGTACATGAGTGGGTTAGACAAGCGAATGAATGGATTAGACAAGTACATGAGTGGTTTACACATGTACATGAGTGGGTTAGATAAGTACATGAGTAGGTTAGTCAAGTACGTGAATGAGTTAGACAAGTACGTGAATACTTGTCTAACCAGTAGGTAACATCAACTAACGGACGTAACACCACCAACTACTGGATGTAACAGCACCAACTACTGGATGTAACATAACCAACTACTGGATGTAACACCACCAACTACCGGATGTAACACCACCAACTACCGGATGCAACACCACCAACTACTGCATGTAACATCACCAACTACTGGATGTAACACCACCAACTACTGGATGTAACATCACCAACTACTGGATGTAACATTACCAACAACTGGATGTAACATTACCAACTACCGGATGTAACACCACCAACTACTGGATGTAACATCACCAACTACCAGATGTAACACCACCAACTACTGGATGTAACACCACCAACTACCGGATGTAACATCACCAACTACTGGATGTAACATCACCAATTACTGGATGTACCACCACCAACTACTGGATGTAACATTACCAACTACTGGATGTAACACCACCAACTACTGGATGTAACATCACCAACTACCGGATGTAACACCACCAACTACTAGATGTAACATTACCAACTACTGGATGTAACACCACCAACTACTGGATGTAACATCACCAACTACTGGATGTAACACCACCAACTACTGGATGTAACACCACCAACTACTGGATGTAACATTACCAACTACTGGATGTAACACCACCAACTACTGGATGTAACATCACCAACTACTGGATGTAACATCACCAACTACTGGATGTAACATCACCAACTACTGGATGTAACACCACCAACTACTGGATGTAACATCACCAACTACTGGATGTAACACCACCACCCACTGGATGTAACATTACCAACTACTGGATGTAACACCACCAACTACTGGATGTAACACCAACTACCGGATGTAACACCACCAACTACTGGATGTAACATCACCAACTACTGGATGTAACACCACCAACTACTGGATGTAACATCACCAACTACTGGATGTAACATCACCAACTACTGGATGTAACACCACCAACTACTGGATGTAACATCACCAACTACTGGATGTAACACCACCAACTACTGGATGTAACACCACCAACTACTGGATGTAACATCACCAACTACTGGATGTAACATCACCAACTACTGGATGTAACATCACCAACTACTGGATATAACACCACCAACTACTGGATGTAACATCACCAACCACTGGATGTAGCACCACCAACTACTGGATGTAACACCACCAACTACTGGATGTAACACCACCAACTACTGGATGTAACATCACCAACTACTGGATGTAACACCACCAACTACTGGATGTAACATCACCAACTACTGGATGCAACACCACCAACTACTGGATGTAACACCACTAACTACTGGATGTAACATTATCAACTACTGGATGTAACATTACCAACTACTGGATGTAACACCACCAACTACTGGATGTAACACCACTAACTACTGGACGTAACACCACCAACTACTGGATGTAACACCACCAACTACCGGATGTAACACCACCAACTACTGGATGTAACACCACCAACTACTGGATGTAACATTACCAACTACTGGATGTAACACCACCAACTACCGGATGTAACACTACCAACTACCGGATGTAACACCACCAACTACTGGATGTAACACCACCAACTACTGGATGTAACATTACCAACTACTGGATGTAATACCACCAACTACTGGATGTAACACCACCAACCACTGGATGTAACATTACCAACTACTGGATGTAACACCACCAACTACTGGATGTAACACCACCAACTACCGGATGTAACATTACCAACTACTGCATGTAACACCACCAACTACTGGATGTAACATCACCAACTACTGGATAACACCACCAACTACTGGATGTAACACCACCAACTACTGGATGTAACACCACCAACTACTGGATGTAACATTACCAACTACTGGATGTAACACCACCAACTACTGGATGTAACACCACTAACTACTGGACGTAACACCACCAACTACTGGATGTAACACCACCAACTACCGGATGTAACACCACCAACTACTGGATGTAACACCACCAACTACTAGATGTAACATTACCAACTACTGGATGTAACACCACCAACTACCGGATGTAACACCACCAACTACCGGATGTAACACCACCAACTACTGGATGTAACACCACCAACCACTGGATGTAACATTACCAACTACTGGATGTAACACCACCAACTACTGGATGTAACACCACCAACTACCGGATGTAACATTACCAACTACTGGATGTAACACCACCAACTACTGGATGTAACATCACCAACTACTGGATAACACCACCAACTACTGGATGTAACACCACCAACTACTGGATGTAACACCACCAACTACTGGATGTAACATTACCAACTACTGGATGTAACACCACCAACTACTGGATGTAACACCACTAACTACTGGACGTAACACCACCAACTACTGGATGAAACACCACCAACTACCGGATGTAACACCACCAACTACTGGATGTAACACCACCAACTACTAGATGTAACATTACCAACTACTGGATGTAACACCACCAACTACCGGATGTAACACCACCAACTACCGGATGTAACACCACCAACTACTGGATGTAACACCACCAACTACTGGATGTAACATTACCAACTACTGGATGTAATACCACCAACTACTGGATGTAACACCACCAACTACTGGATGTAACACCACCAACCACTGGATGTAACATTACCAACTACTGGAAGTAACACCACCAACTACTAGATGTAACACCACCAACTACCTGATGTAACAGTACCAACTACTGGATGTAACACCACCAACTACTGGATGTAACATCAACTACTGGATGTAACACCACCAACTACTGGATGTAACATCACCAACTACTGGATGTAACACCACCAACTACTGGATGTAACACCACCAACTACTGGATGTAACATTACCAATTACTGGATGTAACACCACCAACTACTGGATGTAACATCACCAACTACTGGATGTAACATCACCAACTACTGGATGTAACATCACCAACTACTGGATGTAACACCACCAACTACTGGATGTAACATCACCAACTACTGGATGTAACACCACCACCCACTGGATGTAACATTACCAACTACTGGATGTAACACCACCAACTACTGGATGTAACACCAACTACCGGATGTAACACCACCAACTACTGGATGTAACATCACCAACTACTGGATGTAACACCACCAACTACTGGATGTAACATCACCAACTACTGGATGTAACATCACCAACTACTGGATGTAACACCACCAACTACTGGATGTAACATCACCAACTACTGGATGTAACACCACCAACTACTGGATGTAACACCACCAACTACTGGATGTAACATCACCAACTACTGGATGTAACATCACCAACTACTGGATGTAACATCACCAACTACTGGATATAACACCACCAACTACTGGATGTAACATCACCAACCACTGGATGTAGCACCACCAACTACTGGATGTAACACCACCAACTACTGGATGTAACACCACCAACTACTGGATGTAACATCACCAACTACTGGATGTAACACCACCAACTACTGGATGTAACATCACCAACTACTGGATGCAACACCACCAACTACTGGATGTAACACCACTAACTACTGGATGTAACATTATCAACTACTGGATGTAACATTACCAACTACTGGATGTAACACCACCAACTACTGGATGTAACACCACTAACTACTGGACGTAACACCACCAACTACTGGATGTAACACCACCAACTACCGGATGTAACACCACCAACTACTGGATGTAACACCACCAACTACTGGATGTAACATTACCAACTACTGGATGTAACACCACCAACTACCGGATGTAACACTACCAACTACCGGATGTAACACCACCAACTACTGGATGTAACACCACCAACTACTGGATGTAACATTACCAACTACTGGATGTAATACCACCAACTACTGGATGTAACACCACCAACCACTGGATGTAACATTACCAACTACTGGATGTAACACCACCAACTACTGGATGTAACACCACCAACTACCGGATGTAACATTACCAACTACTGCATGTAACACCACCAACTACTGGATGTAACATCACCAACTACTGGATAACACCACCAACTACTGGATGTAACACCACCAACTACTGGATGTAACACCACCAACTACTGGATGTAACATTACCAACTACTGGATGTAACACCACCTACTACTGGATGTAACACCACTAACTACTGGACGTAACACCACCAACTACTGGATGTAACACCACCAACTACCGGATGTAACACCACCAACTACTGGATGTAACACCACCAACTACTAGATGTAACATTACCAACTACTGGATGTAACACCACCAACTACCGGATGTAACACCACCAACTACCGGATGTAACACCACCAACTACTGGATGTAACACCACCAACCACTGGATGTAACATTACCAACTACTGGATGTAACACCACCAACTACTGGATGTAACACCACCAACTACCGGATGTAACATTACCAACTACTGGATGTAACACCACCAACTACTGGATGTAACATCACCAACTACTGGATAACACCACCAACTACTGGATGTAACACCACCAACTACTGGATGTAACACCACCAACTACTGGATGTAACATTACCAACTACTGGATGTAACACCACCAACTACTGGATGTAACACCACTAACTACTGGACGTAACACCACCAACTACTGGATGAAACACCACCAACTACCGGATGTAACACCACCAACTACTGGATGTAACACCACCAACTACTAGATGTAACATTACCAACTACTGGATGTAACACCACCAACTACCGGATGTAACACCACCAACTACCGGATGTAACACCACCAACTACTGGATGTAACACCACCAACTACTGGATGTAACATTACCAACTACTGGATGTAATACCACCAACTACTGGATGTAACACCACCAACTACTGGATGTAACACCACCAACCACTGGATGTAACATTACCAACTACTGGAAGTAACACCACCAACTACTAGATGTAACACCACCAACTACCTGATGTAACAGTACCAACTACTGGATGTAACACCACCAACTACTGGATGTAACATCAACTACTGGATGTAACACCACCAACTACTGGATGTAACACCACCAACTACTGGATGTAACACCACCAACTACTGGATGTAACATCATCAACTACTGGATGTAACACCACCAACTACCGGATGTAACACCACCAGATACTGGATGTAACACCATCAACTACTGGATGTAACATCACCAACTACTGGATGTAACACCACCAACTACTGGATGTAACACCACCAACTACTGGATGTAACACCACCAACTACTGGATGTAACATCAACTACCGGATGTAACATCACCAACTACCGGATGTAACATCACCAACTACAGGATGTAACACCACCAACTACTGGGTGTAACACCACCAACTACCGGATGTAACACCACCAACTACCGAATGTAACACCACCAACTACCGAATGTAACACCACCAACTACCGGATGTAACACCACCAAATACTGGATGTAACACCTCCAACTACTGGATGTAACACCACCAACTACTGGATGTAAAACCACCAACTACCGGATGTAACACCACCAACTACTGGATGTAACACCACCAACTAATGGATGTAACACCACCAACTAATGACTGTAACACCACCAACTACTGGATGTAACACCACCAACTACTGGATGTAACACCACCAACTAATGACTGTAACACCACCAACTAATGGATGTAACACCACCAACTAATGGATGTAACTCCACCAACTAATGGATGTAACACCACCAACTAATGACTGTAACACCACCAACTACTGGATGTAACACCACCAACTACTGGATGTAACACCACCAACTAATGACTGTAACACCACCAACTAATGGATGTAACACCACCAACTAATGAATGTAACTCCACCAACTGATGGATGTAACACCACCAACTAATGACTGTAACACCACCAACTAATGGATGTAACACTACCAACTAATGGATGTAACACTACCAACTGATGGATGTAACACCACCAACTAATGACTGTAACACCACCAACTAATGGATGTAACACCACCAACTAATGACTGTAACACCACCAACTAATGGATGTAACACCACCAACTAATGACTGTAACACCACCAACTAATGGATGTAACACCACCAACTAATGAATGTAACACCACCAACTAATGACTGTAACACCACCAACTAATGACTGTAACATCACCAACTAATGACTGTAACACCACCAACTAATGACTGTAACACCACCAACTAATGGATGTAACACCACCAACTAATGACTGTAACACCACCAACTAATGACTGTAACACCACCAACTAATGACTGTAACACCACCAACTAATGACTGTAACACCACCAACTAATGACTGTAACACCACCAACTAATGGATGTAACACCACCAACTAATGACTGTAACACCACCAACTAATGACTGTAACACCACCAACTAATGACTGTAACACCACCAACTAATGACTGTAACACCACCAACTAATGACTGTAACACCACCAACTAATGGATGTAACACCACCAACTAATGGATGTAACACTACCAACTGATGGATGTAACACCACCAACTAATGACTGTAACACCACCAACTAATGGATGTAACACTACCAACTGATGGATGTAACACCACCAACTAATGACTGTAACACCACCAACTAATGGATGTAACACTACCAACTGATGGATGTAACACCACCAACTAATGACTGTAACACCACCAACTAATGGATGTAACACCACCAACTAATGGATGTAACACTACCAACTGATGGATGTAACACCACCAACTAATGGATGTAACACTACCAACTAATGGATGTAACACCACCAACTAATGGATGTAACACTACCAACTAATGGATGTAACACCACCAACTAATGACTGTAACACCACCAACTAATGGATGTAACACCACCAACTAATGGATGTAACACTACCAACTGATGGATGTAACACCACCAACTAATGGATGTAACACCACCAACTAATGGATGTAACACCACCAACTAATGGATGTAACACTACCAACTAATGGATGTAACACTACCAACTAATGACTGTAACACCACCAACTAATGGATGTAACACTACCAACTGATGGATGTAACACCACCAACTAATGGATGTAACACTACCAACTAATGACTGTAACACCACCAACTAATGGATGTAACACCACCAACTAATGGATGTAACACTACCAACTGATGGATGTAACACCACCAACTAATGGATGTAACACCACCAACTAATGGATGTAACACCACCAACTAATGGATGTAACACTTCCCAACTGATGGATGTAACACCACCAGCTAATGGATGTAACACCGCCAACTGATGGATGTAACACCACCAACTGATGGATGTAACACCACCACCAACTGATGGATGTAACACCACCACCAACTAATGGATGTAACACTACCAACTAATGGATGTAACACTACCAACTGATGGATGTAACATCACCAACTAATGGATGTAACACTACCAACTATTGGATGTAACACTACCAACTGATGGATGTAACACCACCAACTGATGGATGTAACACCACCAACTAATGGATGTAACACTACCAACTGATGGATGTAACATCACCAACTAATGGATGTAACACCACCAACTAATGGATGTAACACCACCAACTAATGGATGTAACACTACCAACTGATGGATGTAACATCACCAACTAATGGATGTAACACCAACAACTAATGGATGTAACACCACCAACTAATCGATGTAACACTTCCCAACTGATGGATGTAACACCACCAGCTAATGGATGTAACACCGCCAACTGATGGATGTAACACCACCAACTGATGGATGTAACACCACCACCAACTAATGGATGTAACACCACCAACTGATGGATGTAACACTACCAACTAATGGATGTAACACCACCAACTGATGGATGTAACACCACCAACTGATGGATGTAACACCACCACCAACTGATGGATGTAACACCACCAACTAATGGATGTAACACTACCAACTAATGGATGTAACACTACCAACTAATGGATGTAACACTACCAACTAATGGATGTAACACTACCAACTAATGGATGTAACACTACCAACTAATGGATGTAACACTACCAACTAATGGATGTAACACCACCAACTAGAATTCACCTGAGAAACAATTTTCAAGGTGTGTCGGGTACATCTTTCACGGTGTCGTAACTTAACGAGTCTTACTCAGCGGTGGAGCCGGCGATGTATTACTCACATAGCTGGAAATACAACTGTAGTTGCCACTCAGATAACATCCTCGCGGCGGTGAGGAAATCAGGTATGATTCACGGAATGCGGGGGAAGGAAGGAAGGAAGGGACGGAGGAAGGAAGGGACGGAGGAAGGAACTGACGGAGGAAGGAAGGGACGGAGGAAGGAAGAAAGGATTAGTTCAGAGTCCATCAGAATCATCAAAACAAAACATATAAACACGGGAGATATCGTGTGTTGACTTCCCCGTGATGAATGTATCATCACTCATGTACTGCGAGGGGAAGAAAGAGTGAAGTTCCCCTCAAAGAGAGCTCACAGCCCTCACACACACACACACACACAAACGACCCTCACGGGAGGCTTGCTCATCTTCTTCGGTGTTGAGGACTGACCAACTCTTACGATGTTCCTCAGCTTCACGAGCGTTCAGAATGTTGCTACAACCACCAACAACTTGCCAAGCTTGTGTACATTGTGTCACGTTTGTGTACACTGTGTCAGGTTTGTGTACGCTGCGTCAGGTTTGTGTACACTTCGTCATGTTTGTGTACACTGTGTCAGGTTTGTGTACACTGCGTCAGGTTTGTGTACGCTGCGTCAGGTTTGTGTACACTGCGTCAGGTTTGTGTACACTGTGTCAGGTTTGTGTATACTACTGTACGTGAGGCGTGTGCATGTTACGTCAGGCCAGTGTATACTATTATACGTAAGGTTTGTGCATATTTTGAGGCTTGTGTTTATACTTTAAGGCTGATGCATGCAGGGGATGAGATGAAAAGCTGTAAGCCTTCTCCCTCAAAGCTGGCTGCCTTGTATCAACGCGTAGCGCAAGCTGCACGCCAAGGTATTGTCCAGTGTGGTGAGATTGGTATAGCACTGCGTACCTTGTTCCAAGGTTCGTAGGTTCGAGTCTCCTTCAGCCAGAGATCAGTGTTTGTGTATATTTCGCCTGCTCTTGCGAATTCCTTGCATTGTTAAAATCTCTAGTAAGGCTGATGCACGCAGGGGATATATATATATATATATATATATATATATATATATATATATATATATATATATATATATATATTATTTTTAAAGGGATGGAGGGGTAAGCCAGTGGAAGGCCTCTGTCACATGACCAGAAGCTCCAGCTGTGGGTCATAATGACTAAGACCCGCGTCAGGAAACACTTGTCCTGTTTCCTGACTGATCTTACCTCGTGTCATAGAGCAACAGTAATCAGAAAGTTACAGAGACCTTTTGGTTTCTTTTCCTCAGTCTCACAAGGTCTCTGTAACCCTCTCACCAACAGGGAGTTTTGACACTACTGTACTAGCCTTAATTCGCAAATTAATTTCTATAGTAAATTAAGTTTGTCCGGAGGATCAAAATGTGTTGAACTGATGTATCAAATATGCTTTTGGGTAATGTTATAACGTGTCCAAGGGGGTTGAAACGCATCCAAGGAGGTTGAAACGTGTTCAGAGGGGTTAAAATGTGTCCATTAGGATTAAAACGTGTTCAAGAAGATTTTAAACGTGGGATTAATAACGTGTCCCCAGGGAATTGAACTCCCTGCACCGGACAGAAGAGCACCGAGCCCGCCACAAATGCATTCAGTCGTACCCAGGACCCAGCAGACAAAATATTCCACTGGACTGAGGATCTCAACGTTAATTAGGCAGGCAACGGTAATAATATTAGTGTGAAGATAAACAATGCCCAGTAGCTTTTCATTAACGTGTTTGTTGCGTGAGGATACAACTATGTGAGGAATGCTCACCTCTCACGGCCTGAAGTATTCAGCCTGATATATCTCCCACGGGGTATAATATAATGGTCTGTGTGGCACCCCGGGTGAACTGCTGTGAACTAGGGAGGCAGGGGCCTGATGCGTCAGTACTAACCCTGGGCTTACTCACCCCTAGTTGTACTTACCCTGGTTGTACTCACCCTGGTTGTACTTACCCTGGTTGTACTCACCATGGTTGTGATTACCCTGGTTGTACTTACCCTGGTTGTACTCACCCTGTGGGCCCTTCTGGCCACCTCGGCTAGTGTGTCCACCATTGCTCTCATCGTACTCTTGTCCTGGTCTCCTGCTATTCTGTGGTGGGTTGTACATCACTGCAATCACCACCTTGGGACCTCCCCCCGTCTGAAGTGTTTCTACTTTGTAGTCTCTTGCTTCCTCTTTGTCCTGAAATCTCCGCTGGTTTTTGATGAGCAATGCAACTCCTTCCCCTCTGTTCCTTATATTTTTTCCCATGATCTGAAATCTAGTTGGAAAGATCACATCTTCTATCATCCCCATGAGCTCTGTTCTGTGTCACTCCTTGCAATTATTTGTTATTCTGTCTGCATTGGTGTGCCATACCTTCAGCTTCTTTTCCAGTACTGTATTCTGGGGGATGGAGGGGAGCAGGGGGTTGTGAAGGCTGGGTTGGATTTAAGCAACTCAATTCCTAATTCCCTTAAATTTCCTTGATCTCCTGGTGTCCTGATAGCATCTCTGTCAGGGACTTACCACCTTCTCTTCAGTCCCCTCACTGTTGTTCCTGTTCCCAGTGACATGCCACTTTCACCTCTTGACATTTCCTGGGCCCTCCGGTGGCCTGACAGAGCCTCTGCAAGGATCATATCTCTTTCATTTAGTTCAATCCCCTCACTGGTTGCTAATGTTCCTGCTCCTTGTGTCATGCCCCTTCTGTTCCTTGGCTCTGTATCCTGTTTCAGCATTTTCAGTTTCTCTTCTAGGCTCTGTATTCTAGCCTCTGTAGCTGGTGTTTGTAGCTCCTACTTCTTGCTCTCTGCAGTCATCCTCTCCATTTTATTTTTTAAACTCGTTTAGTTTCTTTTCCCACTCTTGTTGCATCGTTCTCTTGAGTTCTGCTGCCCATTCTTCCTTTCCAGACCAATCTTCCTCAGTTCCAATGCCTCTTCCTTCTACTCTCTGATATCTCATTTTTTTATAGAATGCGCTAGCTACCACGAGATGTAAAGCTTGTGTGCATGTATGTACGTATGTACTCACCTATTTGTGGTTGCAGGGGTCGAGACATAGTGGGGGTGTGTATGCTTGTGTATTGGCCTGTGTATGTGTGTGTGGTACAGCAGCTACAGTGTCATGGTAACTCAGTGTTTGCTCTGTGTTGTATATCTGGCTCTTATATGTTTAAATATAATTGAACATAATTGGCTTTTTTATGTATATTATATTATAATGGTGCGTAGTGGTAATTACCAAGGTCATTTACATCAGCGTGATTAAAAAATCAATTAGGATAATATTGTATAATTTAGATGTATAGGTAGTGACCCCCTCCCTCTCCCACCCCCTTCCTCTACCCTCTCACCTGGAAACATGGGCGGGGGTTAGGCTCGTGACCTGGGCGTAGGTAGGATGTGTGTGTTGGTGTGTGTGTACTCCTAATTGTGGTTGCTGGGGTCGATTCATAGCTCCTGGCCCCGTCTCTTCGATGGTTGCTACTTGGTCCATCTTCCACTCCATGAGCTTTATCGTATATCTTCTTAAAGCTATGTATGGATCCTGCCTCCACTGCATCACTCTCCAGATTATTCCACTTCCTGACATCCCTGTGACTCACGTGAGTCTTCAGCTTCCAGTTATGGCCTCTTGTTGCTGTGTCCCATCTCTGAAACATCCTGTCTCCGTCCACCTTGTCAGTTCCTCTCAGTATTTTATGTCGTTATCTCTTCTGTCCTCCAGTGTCGTCAGGTCGATTTCCCTTAACCTCTCCTCGTTGGACATGCCCCTTAGCTCCGGGACTAGTCTTGTTACAAACCATTGCACTTTTTTTCATTTCTTGACGAGCTTGATCAGGTGTGAGTTCCAAACTGGTGCTGCATACTCCAGTTTGTTCCTGACGTACATGGTGTACAGAGTCTTGAACTATTCCTTGTTAAAGTGTCTAATCGCTATTCTTAGGTTTGTCATGCACCCATATGCTGCAGCAGTTATTTGGTTGATGCGAGCCTCAGGAGATGTGTTCGGTATTATACTCACTCAAACATCCTTTTCCTTGAGTGAGGTTTACAGACTTTGGCCCCCTAGCCTGTACTCTATCTGCAGTATTCTTTGACCTTCCCCAATCTTCATGACTTGGCGCTTGGTGGGAAAAACTCCAGGAGCCAGTCGCTAGACCAGGTTTGCAACCTGTCCAGGCCCCTTTGTAGTCCTACCTGATCCTTATCCGATTTAATTTTTCGCCTTAGCTTCACATAGTCTGCAAACAGGGACACATCTGAATCTATCCCTTCCGCATATATCAGAAATAGCATCGGTCCTAGGATTGACCCATGTGGAATCCTGCTCATCACAGGTGCCCACTCTGACACCTCGTCACGTACCATGGCTCGTTGTTGCCTCCCTGTCAAGTATTCTGTGATCGATTATAATGCCTTCCCTGTCATACCTGCTTGGTCCTCCAGCTTTTGTACTATTCTCTTGTGTGGAACTGTGTCAAACGCCTTCTTACAGTTCAAGAAAATGCAATCTACTCACCTCTCTCTCTCTCTCTCTCTCCTGTCTTACTGCTGTCACCCTGCCATAGAACTCTAGTAGGTTTGTGACACAGGATTTCCCTCCCCTGAAACTGTGTTGGTTATTGTTATAAGCTTATTTCTTTCTAGGTGCTCCACCACTCCACTTCTGATAATCTTTGTCAGTGACGTTGCTTTGTAGTTTAATGTTGTCTGTCTGTCTCCTTTCTTAAATATTGGGACTCCATTTGCTGTCTTCCACATATCAGGTAGTTCCCCTGATTCGATAGATGTGTTGAAGATTGTTGCTAGTGGCACACACAGCACCTCTGCTCCTTCTCTCAGGACCCACGGAAAGATGTCCAGTCCCACCGCTTTTGAGGTATCTATTTCGCTTAGCAGTTTCTTCACTTCCTCTTCTGTTGTGTGTAATGTGTACAGCACTTGTTGGTGTACCCCACCATTCCGGCTTTTCGGAGTTCTTTCTGTCTCCACTGAAAATACTTCTTTTAATCTTGTGTTGAGCTCTTCACATACTTCTCTATTGTTTCTTGTGATCTCTCCTCCTTCCTTCCCCAGCCTAATTACCTGGTGCTTGACTGTTGTTTTCTTCCTGATATGACTGTACAACAGCTTCGGGTCAGATTTGGCTTTCGATATGTGTATGTGTGTGTACTCACCTAATTGTGGTTGCCGAAGTTGAGTCACAACTCCTGGCCCCGCCTCTGGGTGTGTGTGTGTGTGTGTGTGTGTACTCACCTATTTGTACTCACCTATTTGTGGTTGCAGGGGTCGAGTCCTAGCTCCTGGCCCCGCCTCTTCACCGGTTGCTACTAGGCCCTCTCTCTCCCCGCTCCATGAGCTTTATCAAACCTCGTCTTAAAACTGTGTATGGTTCCTGCCTCCACTACGTCATTTTCTAGGCTATTCCACTGCCTTACAACTCTATGACTGAAGAAATACTTCCTACTATCTCTCTGACTCATTTGTGTCTTCAACTTCCAATTGTGGCCTCTTGTTTCTGTGTCCCCTCCCTGGAACAACCTGTCTTTGTCCACCTTGTCTATTCCACGCAGTATTTTATATGTCGTTATCATGTCTCCCCTGACCCTCCTGTCCTCCAGTGTCGTCAGGCCGATTTCCCTTAATCTTTCTTCATAGGACATTCCCCTTAGCTCTGGAACTAACCTTGTCGCAAACCTTTGTACTTTCTCTAGTTTCTTGACGTGCTTTATCAAGTGCGGGTTCCAAACAGGTGCTGCATACTCCAGTATGGGCCTGACATACACGGTGTACAGTGTCTTGAATGATTCCTTACTAAGGTATCGGAATGCTGTTCTCAGGTTTGCCAGGCGCCCATATGCTGCAGCAGTTATCTGATTGATGTGTGCTTCCGGAGACATGCTCGGTGTTATACTCACCCCAAGATCTTTCTCCTTGAGTGAGGTTTGCAGTCTTTGGCCACCTAGCCTATACTCTGTCTGTGGTCTTCTGTGCCCTTCCCCTATCTTCATGACTTTGCATTTGGCAGGATTAAATTCGAGAAGCCATTTGCTGGACCAGGTGTCCAGTCTGTCCAGGTCTCTTTGAAGTCCTGCCTGGTCCTCATCAGATTTAATTCTCCTCATTAACTTCACATCATCTGCAAACAGGGACACTTCTGAGTCTAACCCTTCCGTCATGTCGTTCACATATACCAAAAATAGCACTGGTCCTAGGACCGACCCCTGTGGGACCCCGCTCGTCACAGGTGCCCACTGTGATACATCATTACGTACCATGACTCGTTGTTGCCTCCCTGTAAGGTATTCTCTGATCCATTGCAGTGCCCTTCCTGTTATATGCGCCTGATGCTCTAGCTTCTGCACTAATCTCTTGTGAGGAACTGTGTCAAAGGCCTTCTTGCAGTCCAAGAAGATGCAATCAACCCACCCCTCTCTCTCTTGTCTTACTTCTGTTATTTTATCATAAAACTCCAAAAGGTTTGTGACACAGGATTTGCCTTCCGTGAATCCGTGCTGGTTGGCATTTATACTCCTGTTCCGTTCCAGGTGCTCCACCACTCTCCTCCTGATAATCTTCTCCATAATTTTGCATACTATACACGTCAATGACACAGGTCTATAGTTTAGTGCCTCTTTTCTGTCTCCTTTTTTAAAAATGGGAACTACATTTGCCGTCTTCCATACCTCAGGTAGTTGCCCAGTTTCCAGGGATGTGTTGAAGATTGTGGTAAGTGGCACGCACAACATATCTGCTCCCTCTCTAAGGACCCACGGGGAGATGTTGTCCGGTCCCATTGCCGTGTGTGTGTGTGTGTGTGTGTGTGTGTGTTTGGTGTTCTGGTGATTCCTGGACCATAATTAAATGGTCTTGGATACACCGGAAGACTAACTAAATGCTGATACATCTCATTGAACACTGATTTAGCAAAAGCCTGCGACAGGTGCGACCATGGTGTGACCGCGCACAAAGCACCTGCACAAGGAATAACTGGTAAAATAAACAAAAAAACATTTAACTTCTTAATAAACAGAAGCCAGAGAGTATTAGTAGACAGAGTGAAGTCGGAGGCTGCCACAGTGAAAACCTTTGTTCCTCAAGGCACAGTACTTGATCCACTTCTGTTTCCCATTCTTAAAATCGACGTAGACAAGACCATGAACCACAGCATCGTAACTTCCTTCTGTGATAACATCAGAATCTCTGTGAGAATGACGTCTGTCGAATACGCAGTGATAAGATAAAAATCTTCAGGCCGATATCAAACAAATTTTACAGTCGGTCTCAGACAACAATATGATGAACGAGGACAAGGTTCAGTTGCTCCACTGTGGAAGAGTTGAGGAAATATAGAATAAAATTGGACAAACTCAAACCATTCAACTGAGCGGAAGTTTCATGTGCGAGACCTGGGAGTGATGATACAAGATCTCACATTCAAGGTTCACAACAATGTTGCTATAGACTGGATAACTTGAACTATCAAGACGAGAGATGCTGAGTCAATGATGATACTCTTCAAGTCACTGGGACACTGTTGTATACTAACGACCATCTTCAAGACAGGTGAGATTAATAAGACAGAAAACTTACAGAGAACCTTCACTACTCGTATGTTCCTACAAATCTGTAGGATTTCAGTTATCCAACTCACTCTGTCAGGGTATACGACAAATTCTAACCATATCATAGAGCGTAAAAGTAATGTGAAGGACCTGGGAGTGATAATGTCAGAGGCTCTTGCCTCCAAAGGCCACAACAATGTATCTACCGCATCTGCTAGGAAAATGATAGGATGAATAATGAGAACCTTCAAAACTAGGGACGCCAAGCCCATGATGATTCTCTTCGAATCGCTTGTTCTCTCTAGGCTGGAATACTGCTGTACACTAACTGCCTCCTTCAAGGCAGGCGACAGTGCAGACCTGGAGAATGTACAAAGAACTTTCACGGATAAGTACGATAGGGCACATAAATTACTGGGTACGGTTGAAGTCCCTCGATTTGTATTCCCTGAAACGCAGGCGAGAGAGATACGTGATAATATACACGTGGAAAATCCTAGAGGGATTAGTACCAAACTTGCACACGAAAATCACTCCCTATTAAAACAAAAGGCTTGGCAGGAGACGCAACATTCTCCCAATGAAAAGCAGGGGCGCCACGAGTACACTGAGAGACAACACAATAAGTCTCCGGGGCCCAAGACTGTTCAGCTGCCTCCCAGCATACATTAGGGGGATTACCAATAGACCCCTGGCTGTCTTCAAGAAAGCACTAGACAGACAACTAAAGTCAGTACCTGACCAACCGGGTTGTGGTTCGTACGTCAGTTTACGTGGGGCAAGCAGCAACAGCTTGGTTGATCAGACCCTGATCCACCACGATGCCTGGTCTCAGACCGAGCCGCGGGGGCGTTGACCCCCGAAACCATCTCCAGGTATACTCCAGGTATACACACCCAAATCTCTCTCTCTCTCTCTCTCTCTCTCTCTCTCTCTCTCTATTCTAATCATTATTTCCCCTGCCAATTTTAGCAATATTAATGTGATATAGTACAGAGTTTAAGTTTAATCACAAACTAAACCCGAAACTGAACCACTGGGAACGTTTGAAGTCACATCCAGTGTATTCCTTGGGAACGTTTGAAGTCACATCCAGTGTATTCCTTGGGAACGTTTGAAGTCACATCCAGTGTATTCCTTGGGAACGTTTGAAGTCACATCCAGTGTATTCCTTGGGACGTTTGAAGTCACATCCAGTGTATTCCTTGGGAACGTTTGAAGTCACATCCAGTGTATTCCTTGGGACGTTTGAAGTCACATCCAGTGTATTCCTTGGGAACGTTTGAAGTCACATCCAGTGTATTCCTTGGGACGTTTGAAGTCACATCCAGTGTATTCCTTGGGACGTTTGAAGTCACATCCAGTGTATTCCTTGGGACGTTTGAAGTCACATCCAGTGTATTCCTTGGGAACGTTTGAAGTCACATCCAGTGTATTCCTTGGGACGTTTGAAGTCACATCCAGTGTATTCCTTGGGACGTTTGAAGTCACATTCAGTGTATTCCTTGGGATGTTTGAAGTCACATCCAGTGTATTCCTTGGGACGTTTGAAGTCACATTCAGTGTATTCCTTGGGATGTTTGAAGTCACATCCAGTGTATTCCTTGGGACGTTTGAAGTCACATCCAGTGTATTCCTTGGGACGTTTGAAGTCACATCCAGTGTATTCCTTGGGACGTTTGAAGTCACATTCAGTGTATTCCTTGGGACGTTTGAAGTCACATCCAGTGTATTCCTTGGGACGTTTGAAGTCACATTCAGTGTATTCCTTGGGATGTTTGAAGTCACATCCAGTGTATTCCTTGGGACGTTTGAAGTCACATTCAGAGTATTCCTTGGGATGTTTGAAGTCACATCCAGTGTATTCCTTGGGACGTTTGAAGTCACATTCAGTGTATTCCTTGGGATGTTTGAAGTCACATCCAGTGTATTCCTTGGGACGTTTGAAGTCACATCCAGTGTATTCCTTGGGACGTTTGAAGTCACATCCAGTGTATTCCTTGGGACGTTTGAAGTCACATCCAGTGTATTCATTGGGACGTTTGAAGTCACATCCAGTGTATTCCTTGGGACGTTTGAAGTCACATCCAGTGTATTCCTTGGGACGTTTGAAGTCACATCCAGTGTATTCCTTGGGATGTTTGAAGTCACATCCAGTGTATTCCTTGGGAACGTTTGAAGTCACAACCAGTGTATTCCTTGGGACGTTTGAAGTCACATCCAGTGTATTCCTTGGGACGTTTGAAGTCACATCCAGTGTATTCCTTGGGACGTTTGAAGTCACATTCAGTGTATTCCTTGGGACGTTTGAAGTCACATCCAGTGTATTCCTTGGGACGTTTGAAGTCACATCCAGTGTATTCCTTGGGACGTTTGAAGTCACATCCAGTGTATTCCTTGGGACGTTTGAAGTCACATCCAGTGTATTCCTTGGGACGTTTGAAGTCACATCCAGTGTATTCCTTGGGACGTTTGAAGTCACATCCAGTGTATTCCTTGAGACGTTTGAAGTCACATCCAGTGTATTCCTTGGGACGTTTGAAGTCACATCCAGTGTATTCCTTGGGACGTTTGAAGTCACATCCAGTGTATTCCTTGGGACGTTTGAAGTCACATTCAGTGTATTCCTTGGGACGTTTGAAGTCACATCCAGTGTATTCCTTGGGACGTTTGAAGTCACATCCAGTGTATTCCTTGGGAGGTTTGAAGTCACATCCAGTGTATTCCTTGGGACGTTTGAAGTCACATCCAGTGTATTCCTTGGGACGTTTGAAGTCACATCCAATGTATTCCTTGGGACGTTTGAAGTCACATCCAGTGTATTCCTTGGGACGTTTGAAGTCACATCCAGTGTATTCCTTGAGACGTTTGAAGTCACATCCAGTGTATTCCTTGGGACGTTTGAAGTCACATCCAGTGTATTCCTTGGGACGTTTGAAGTCACATCCAGTGTATTCCTTGGGACGTTTGAAGTCACATCCAGTGTATTCCTTGGGACGTTTGAAGTCACATCCAGTGTATTCCTTGGGACGTTTGAAGTCACATCCAGTGTATTCCTTGGGACGTTTGAAGTCACATCCAGTGTATTCCTTGGGATGTTTGAAGTCACATCCAGTGTATTCCTTGGGACGTTTGAAGTCACATTCAGTGTATTCCTTGGGACGTTTGAAGTCACATCCAGTGTATTCCTTGGGACGTTTGAAGTCACATCCAGTGTATTCCTTGGGACGTTTGAAGCAGGAGTGTGACTAGTGCACTGAGAGAGAAATTAATAAGCGTTAGAGGTCCCCGACTTTTCAACACCAAAAAACTTCTGCTGTTTACAAAAAGGAACTGAATTCCTCAGATCATTTCCTGATCAGCTGGACTGTGGTTTGTAAGCTGGACTGCATGTGACCAGTAACAGCCTGGTTGATTATGCCTTGATCCACCAGGAGACCTGGTCTGGAACAGGGCAGCGGGGGCGCTGAGCCCCGAAGGTATCTTTCACGTATCCTTCAGGTGGGTAGTAATTTGGGCGTGGGTAGTGTCTAGTGTGGGTGGTAATTTGGGAGTGGATAGTGTGTAGGTGTGGGTGGTAATTTGGGAGTGGATAGTGTGTAGGTGTGGGTGGTAATTTGGGAGTGGATAGTGTGTAGGTGTGGGTGGTAATTTGGGAGTGGATAGTGTGTAGGTGTGGGTGGTAATTTGGAAGTGGGTAGTGTGTAGGTGTGGGTGGTAATTTGGGAGTGGGTAGTGTGTAGGTGTGGGTGGTAATTTGGGAGTGGGTAGTGTGTAGGTGTGGGTGGTAATTTGGGAGTGGGTAGTGTGTAAGTGTGGGGGGTTATTTAAGAGTGGGCAGTGTGTAGGTGTGGGTGGTAATTTGATAGTGGGTAGTGTGTAGGTGTGGGTGGTAATTTGGGAGTGAGTAGTGTGTAGGTGTGGGTGGTAATTTGGGAGTGGGTAGTGTGTAGGTGTGGGTGGTAATTGGGGAGTGGGTAGTGTGTAGGTGTGGGTGGTAATTTGGAAGTGGGTAGTGTGTAGGTGTGGGTGGTAATTTGGGAGTGGGTAGTGTGTAGGTGCGGGTGGTAATTTGGGAGTGGGTAGTGTGTAAGTGTAAGTGGTTATTTAAGAGTGGGTAGTGTGTAGGTGTGGGTGGTAATTTGGAAGTGGGTAGTGTGTAGGTGTGGGTGGTAATTTGGGAGTGGGTAGTGTGTAGGTGTGGGTGGTAATTTGGGAGTGGGTAGTGTGTAGGTGTGGGTGGTAATTTGGGAGTGGGTAGTGTGTAGGTGTGGGTGGTAATTTGGAAGTGGGTAGTGTGTAGGTGTGGGTGGTAATTTGGGAGTGGGTAGTGTGTAGGTGTGGGTGGTAATTTGGGAGTGGGTAGTGTGTAGGTGTGGGTGGTAATTTGGGAGTGGGTAGTGTGTAGGTGTGGGTGGTAATTTGGGAGTGGGTAGTGTGTAAGTGTGGGTGGTAATTTGGAAGTGGGTAGCGTGTAGGTGTGAGTGGTAATTTGGGAGTGGGTAGTGTGCAAGTGTGGGTGGTAATTTGGGAGTGGGTATGTGTAGGTGTGGGTGGTAATTTGGAAGTGGGTAGTGTGTAGGTGTGGGTGGTAATTTGGGAGTGGGTAGTGTGTAAGTGTGGGTGGTTATTTAAGAGTGGGTAGTGTGTAGGTGTGGGTGGTAATTTGGAAGTGGGTAGTGTGTAGGTGTGGGTGGTAATTTGGAAGTGGGTAGTGTGTAGGTGTGGGTGGTAATTTGGGAGTGGGTAGTGTGTAAGTGTGGGTGGTTATTTAAGAGTGGGTAGTGTGTAGGTGTGGGTGGTAATTTGGAAGTGGGTAGTGTGTAGGTGTGGGTGGTAATTTGGGAGTGGGTAGTGTGTAAGTGTGGGTAGCGTGTAAGTGTGGGTAGTGTGTAAGTGTGGGTAGCGTGTAGATGTGGGTGGTAATTTGGAAGCGGGTAGTGTGTAGGTGTGGGTGGTAATTTGGGAGTGGGTAGTGTGTGTGGGTGGTTATTTAAGAGTGGGTAGTGTGTAGGTGTGGGTGGTAATTTGGAAGTGGGTAGTGTGTAGGTGTGGGTGGTAATTTGGAAGTGGGTAGTGTGTAGGTGTGGGTGGTAATTTGGAAGTGGGTAGTGTGTAAGTGTGGGTAGTGTGTTGGTGTGGGTGGTAATTTGGAAGTGGGTAGTGTGTAGGTGTGGGTGGTAATTTGGGAGTGGGTAGTGTGTAGGTGTGGGTGGTTATTTAAGAGTGGGTAGTGTGTAGGTGTGGGTGGTAATTTGGGAGTGGGTAGTGTGTAGGTGTGGGTAGTAATTTGGGAGTGGGTAGTGTGTAGGTGTGGGTGGTAATTTGGGAGTGGGCAGTGTGCAGGTGTGGGTGGTAATTTGGTAGTGGGTAGTGTGTAGGTGTGGGTGGTAATTTGGGAGTGGGTAGTGTGTAGGCGTGGGTGGTAATTTGGAAGTGGGTAGTGTGTAGGTGTGGGTGGTAATTTGGGAGTGGGTAGTGTATAGGTGTGGGTGGTAATTTGGAAGTGGGTAGTGTGTAGGTGTGGGTGGTAATTTGGGAGTGGGTAGTGTGTAAGTGTGGGTGGTTATTTAAGAGTGGGTAGTGTGTAGGTGTGGGTGGTAATTTGGAAGTGGGTAGTGTGTAGGTGTGGGTGATAATTTGGGAGTGGGTAGTGTGTAAGTGTGGGTGGTTATTTAAGAGTGGGTAGTGTGTAGGTGTAGTTTGTAATTTGGAAGTGGGTAGTGTGTAGGTGTGGGTGGTAATTTGGGAGTGGGTATGTGTAGGTGTGGGTGGTAATTTGGAAGTGGGTAGTGTGTAGGTGTGGGTGGTAATTTGGGAGTGGGTAGTGTGTAAGTGTGGGTGGTTATTTAAGAGTGGTTAGCGTGTAGATGTGGGTGGTAATTTGGGAGTGGGTAGTGTGTATGTGGGGGTGGTAATTTGGGAGTGGGTAGTGTGTGTGGGTGGTTATTTAAGAGTGGGTAGTGTGTAGGTGTGGGTGGTAATTTGGAAGTGGGTAGTGTGTAGGTGTGGGTGGTAATTTGGAAGTGGGTAGTGTGTAGGTGTGGGTGGTAATTTGGGAGTGGGTAGTGTGTAAGTGTGGGTAGTGTGTTGGTGTGGGTGGTAATTTGGAAGTGGGTAGTGTGTAAGTGTGGGTGGTTATTTAAGAGTGGGTAGTGTGTAGGTGTGGGTGGTAATTTGGAAGTGGGTATTGTGTAGGTGTGGGTGGTAATTTGGGAGTGGGTAGTGTGTAGGTGTGGGTAGTAATTTGGGAGTGGGTAGTGTGTATGTGTGGGTGGTAATTTGGAAGTGGGTAGTGTGCAGGTGTGGGTGGCAATTTGGGAGTGGGTAGTGTGTAGGTGTGGGTGGTAATTTGGGAGTGGGTAGTGTGCAGGTGTGGGTGGCAATTTGGGAGTGGGTAGTGTGTAGGTGTGGGTGGCAATTTGGGAGTGGGTAGTGTGTAGGTGTGGGTGGTAATTTGGGAGTGGGTAGTGTGTAGGTGTGGGTGGTAATTTGGAAGTGGGTAGTGTGTGGGTGTCAGTGGTAATTTGGGAGTGGGTAGATGAGGAGACACGTGGGAGGAAGAGAATGAAGAGGTAGATGAGGAGACACGTGGGAGGCTGCGATGCTCGCGCAGCTGGTGTCTTCACTATAAGAGCAAGAGAGGAGGCACAATGGACCACTCACTCTGCAGGCAGCATCCAGCGTGGTCCAGCAACAGGCAGCATCGACTGCAGTCCCTTCGTTACCACACACTCACCCAGAGTCCAAGAATGGTGAGTCTCTTTCTCTCTCAACACGGTAAGTCCCTATCTCTCTCAACACGGTAAGTGCCTCTCTCTCAACACGGTAA
>NC_091326.1:6426564-6436564 GCF_038502225.1 Cherax quadricarinatus | reverse complement strand
TCATTTCTTGTTGTCTCTCCTCCTTCCTTCCTTAGCCTGATTACCTGGTCCTTGACTGTTGTTTTCCTCCTGATGTGGCTGTACAACAGTTTCGGGTCAGATTTGGCTTTTGCTGCTATGTCGTTTTCATATTGTCTTTGGGCCTCCCTTCTTATCTGTGCATATTCGTTTCTGGCTCTACGACTGCTCTCCTTATTCTCCTGGGTCCTTTGCCTTCTATATTTCTTCCATTCCCTAGCACACTTGGTTTTTGCCTCCCTGCACCTTTGGGTAAACCATGGGCTCATCCTGGCTTTTTCATTATTCCTGTTACCCTTGGGTACAAACCTCTCCTCAGCCTCCTTGCATTTTGTTGCTACATATTCCATCATCTCATTAACTGGCTTCCCTGCCAGTTATCTGTCCCACTGAACCCCGTTCAGGAAGTTCCTCATTCCTGTGTAGTCCCCTTTCTTGTAGTTTGGCTTCATTCGTCCTGGCCTTCCTGCTTCTCCCTCCACTTGTAGCTCTACTGTGTATTCGAAGCTTAGAACCACATGGTCACTGGCCCCAAGGGGTCTTTCATATGTGATGTCCTCGATATCTGCACTACTCAAGGTGAATACTAAGTCCAGCCTTGCTGGTTCATCCTCTCCTCTCTCTCTTGTAGTGTCCCTTACGTGTTGGCACATGAAGTTTTCCAGTACCACCTCCATCATCTTAGCCCTCCATGTATCTTGGCTCCCATGTGGGTCCAAGTTCTCCCAATTGATCTCCTTGTGGTTAAAGTCAACCATGATCAGGAGCTTTGCCCTGCATGCATGAGCTCTTCTGGCCACTCTAGCCAGTGTGTGTGTGTGTGTGTGTGTGTGTGTGTGTGTGTGTGTGTGTGTGTGTGTGTGTGTGTGTGTGTGTGTGTGTGTGTGTGTGTGTGTGTGTGTGTGTGTGTGTGTGTGTGTGTGTTCATCTATATGTACTCACCTACATGTGGTTGTAGGGGTCGACTCACAGCTTCCTGCCCCGCCTCTTCGCTGGTCGCTACTAGGTTCAGTCTCTCCCTGTTTCAGGAGACTTATCATACTTCTTCTTAAAGCTATATATGGTTCCTCTCTCTACCACTTCACTCTCCAGATTGTTCCACTTCCTGACAACACTAAGGCTGAAGAAATACTTCCTAACAACCCCATCACTCATCTGAGTTTTCAACTTCCAATTATTCCTATTACCCATCTCTGAAATGTTCTGTTCTTCACCTTGTCAATCCCTCTCAGTAATTTGAACGTTGTTAGCATATCCTCTCTAGTCCTCCTGTCTTCCAGTGTCATCAGGGTGAGCGTGTGCTCACCTAAATGTGGTCGCAGGGGTCGATACACGTGTGTGTGTGTGTGAAAGAAGATCTCGCATTCTTATGGTAGTGATATCAACAATGATGCTATCACTACCTCAACAATGATCGACTGGATAGACAGAATTTTCAAAATGAGAGACTAGGAGCCAATGTTATTTTCAAAGCAGTTATTCTTTCTATATTTACATTTTCTTCGGCGTATGTAACACCCATATAGGCTGCCCTCCTGACCAGCGAACCTGGTGATAAGAGTGTAACAAGTGGGGGCCCCCCTCGTCATGCTAGTACCTTGGATCAACCCAGCCAATCACAAGGAAGCATACCGAAGTTGTGAAGCAATGTCTGGGACTCGTGAAGCAATGTCTGGGACTCGTGAAGCAATGTCTGGGACTCGTGAAGCAATGTCTGGGACTCGTGAAGCAATGTCTGGGACTCGTGAAGCAATGTCTGGGACTCGTGAAGCAATGTCTGCGACTCGTGAAGGAACATTGACAGATCTACCTCAAGTCTGGTCGCCCACAATTCTCACTGTTTCTTTTGCTTGCATACTTGGTATTCTGTACATAGTGTATATACACTGTACATAGTGTATATACACTGTACATAGTGTATATACACTGTACATAGTGTATATACACTGTACATAGTGTATATACACTGTACATAGTGTATATACACTGTACATAGTGTATATACACTGTACATCTGCCTGAATGCTTGTTGCTGAAGTAATAATATTGTAAATATTTATTCACTGCTGACTTTGCTCGTTCACATGCGTGTGTATGCTTGTGTATGTGGTTGCAGGAGTCCATTCACATGTGTATGTGTATGTCTATATGTGTATGTGTGTGTACTCACCTATTTGTGGTTGCAAGGGTCGATTCGTAGCTACTGGCCCCGCTTCTTCGATGGCCATTACTAGGTCCACTCTCTCCCTGCTCCAAGAGCTTTATCGTACCTCTTTTCTTATTGTGTGTGTGTGTGTGTGTGTGTGTGTGTGTGTGTGTGTTAAGGAACATGTTATAAACATGCTCAGAACAGGAGAGAGCGAAGAAATATGGAACAAGGCTTCTTCGTGAGATGAAAGATTAAGACACATGTGCAACATCTGGGTATCTTTATTGTAGACGTTTCGCCCTCCAGTGGTTTCATCAATACAGATTCTTGGACATAATTAGAAAACAGAAGAACTATATACAAAAGATGAGGTAATCAGTCCCTCAGCCTTGGAGGTGGTGTTTACAGCACCGTAGTTGTAGAGATTCGTGAGCTCAGAGCTGCGAGGGGGTTGAGCTACAGTGAAAGGCTAGTGGAAGTAAACCTGAGAATATTATTTCACAGAACACCCAGAGAAGATATGATACCAACGTGCAAAATACTTACGGAAATTGATAGGGTGGACAGGACCAGACTGTTTGAGAGGCGAGAAACGGGAACTCGAGGGACACAGCTGGAAGTTAAAGTTATAGATGAGTCACGGGGATGTCAGGAAGTACTTCTTCAGCCTCAGGGTGGTTGGGGAGTGGAATGATCTCGGTGAAGAAGTGGTGGATGCACACTCCATACATAGCTTTAAGAGCAGGTACGACAAGTGCCCACGAGGGTAGGACGGAATGAATCTGGCAAGGTGGGGCCAGGAGCTGAGAATCTACCCTAGGAACCACAAAACAAGTGAGTACACACACGCACATAGTACATAGCTTTAAGAAGAGGTACGATAAAGCTCATGGAGCAGGAAGAGAGTGGACCTAGTAGCGACCAGTGAAGAGGCGGAGTCAGCAGTGACTCGACCCCTGCAACCACAAACACGTGAGTACAAATAGTTGAGTATACACACAAACACACGCATTCAGGTTAGGTTAGGTTAGGTTAGGTTAGGTTAGGTTAGGTTAGATTAGGTTAGGTTAGGTTAGGTTAGGTTAGGTTAGGTAAGGTAAGATTTGTCGGGACACAGGACAAGTGTTTCCTGACACGGGTCTTAGACACATAATAATCCACAGCTGAAGCTTCTGGTCAACTGACCGAGGCCTTCCACTGGCTTACCCCTCCACACACACACCCACACCCTCGCTCCCGTATTATTAAGTTACCACACTCTATACTTCACTAACATACATTATTAAACTGACACCAGCCACATATATTCCCTCGAATTAAGCATATCAATAAATACATTTATATTCTGAAGGTTCACTTCGTTTCTTTGCGACATTTTTCGTTGGTTCAGAGTTTTTAAATATTCTAGGATAATTTAGTGAAGCCTGGGAAAAATACTCTGTTTCCCTATAATACAAAATATATTTTTTAAAGGGGTGGAGGGGTAAGCCAGGGAAAGGTCTCGGTCAGATGTCCAAAAACTCCGGCCGTGGGTCATCATATGACTCGGGAAACACTTGTCTTGTGTCCCTACAAACCTTAACTAACCTGACCTACATTTCACCCACTCAGTGGGCTCTATCAAATGTGGGCAAAACGTAGTCAATAGAGGAACGCATTATACCGCCTTTGTTCATATATTTACGACAGTGTCGGTATTTAATACCAGTTGTCTTCATCTTACTGGAGCAGCATCCAGAACATTACTGGAGCAGCATCCAGAACATTACTGGAGCAGCATCCAGAACATTACTGGAGCAGCATCCAGAACATTACTGGAGCAGCATCCAGAACATTACTGGAGCAGCATCCAGAACATTACTGGAGCAGCATCCAGAACATTACTGGAACAGCATCCAGAACATTACTGGAGCAGCATCCAGAACATTACTGGAGCAGCATCCAGAACATTACTGGAGCAGCATCCAGAACATTACTGGAACAGCATCCAGAACATTACTGGAGCAGCATCCAGAACATTACTGGAGCAGCATCCAGAACATTACTGGAGCAGCATCCAGAACATTACTGGAGCAGCATCCAGAACATTACTGGAGCAGCATCCAGAACATTACTGGAGCAGCATCCAGAACATTACTGGAACAGCATCCAGAACATTACTGGAACAGCATCCAGAACATTACTGGAGCAGCATCCAGAACATTACTGGAGCAGCATCCAGAACATTACTGGAGCAGCATCCAGAACATTACTGGAGCAGCATCCAGAACATTACTGGAACAGCATCCAGAACATTACTGGAGCAGCATCCAGAACATTACTGGAACAGCATCCAGAACATTACTGGAGCAGCATCCAGAACATTACTGGAGCAGCATCCAGAACATTACTGGAGCAGCATCCAGAACATTACTGGAACAGCATCCAGAACATTACTGGAACAGCATCCAGAACATTACTGGAACAGCATCCAGAACATTACTGGAACAGCATCCAGAACATTACTGGAGCAGCATCCAGAACATTACTGGAGCAGCATCCAGAACATTACTGGAACAGCATCCAGAACATTACTGGAGCAGCATCCAGAACATTACTGGAACAGCTTCCAGAACATTACTGGAGCAGCATCCAGAACATTACTGGAGCAGCATCCAGAACATTACTGGAGCAGCATCCAGAACATTACTGGAGCAGCATCCAGAACATTACTGAGACAGGAGATGTACCCTGAGGGGTGTGTCTCTCAGGGGATATACCCTGAGGGATGTATGGCTCTCAGGGGATATACCCTGAGGGATGTATGTCTCTCAGGGGATATACGTGTCTCTTAGGGGATATACCCTGAGGGGTGTGTGTCTCTCAAGGGATATACCCTGAGGGGTATGTGCCTCTCAGAATATATATGCATGTCTCTCAGGGGATATTTGTATGTCTCTCAGGGATATACCCTAAGGGATGTATGTCTTTCAGGGGATATATGTATGTCTCTCAGGGGATATACCCTAAGGGATGTATGTCTTTCAGGGGATATATGTATGTCTCTCAGGGATATACCCTGAGGGATGTACGTCTCTCAGGGTATATACGCTGTTTTAGGGATGACAGTATCCATGTCTGGTGGAGAGGAGGTCAGCGTTCATGACCATCATGTAGTAGATAGGCTTCAAACCCCCCATTACCAAACCGGCTCTCGCCAGAGCTATCTATCGTCTGGATATCCATCGTATGTCTATCAGTGAAATTATTACCATGAATCTTTGGGTGATAATTATTACGATTATTGACGAACAAACTGAATTATTATTAGTGTTATGAGAGGGGAGAGGAGAGGGGAGAGGAGAGGGGAGAGGAGAGGGGAGAGGAGAGGGGAGAGGAGAGGGGAGAGGAGAGGGGAGAGGAGAGGGGAGAGGAGAGGGGAGAGGAGAAGCGAGGGAACATGCAGTGGTGAACAAATTTGTGTTCTTACAGTGTTCACTAATTAACACACAACATCCCCCATACACTGTATATATATATATATATATATATATATATATATATATATATATATATATATATATATATATATATATATATATATATATATATATATATATATATATATATATATATATATATATATATATATATATATATATATATACATATATATATATATATATATATATATATATATATATATATATATATATATATATATATACGGTATACATGTGTACCACACATACATACACACGGTTATTGAGTAGGCCAAGTGATGTAGTGGAGGCAGGAACCATACATAGCTTTAAGACAAGGTATGATGAAGCTCATGGAGCAGGGAGAGGACCTAGTAGCGATCAGTGAAGAAGAGGGGAAATTAGTGAGGATTTCTATCACTTTCATATATGATTTTTGCCTCTCTTTCTCTCTCTAACTTGCATCCCTCTCTTCTTGTTATTGCTATGCACTTTCTCCATCATCAACTACCCCGCTACTACTACAGATGATACACATGCTACCTCCAGCAGCAGCAGCAGCAGCTACCCTGCGTGTGCTGGATGACAGTGGAGACAGATAGTGGGTGTCATGGTGTGTATTTCCCTGGAGGATGAGTGTGTGTGTGTGTGTGTGTGTGTGTGTGTGTGTGTGTGTGTGTGTGTGTGTGTGTGTGTGTGTGTGTGTGTGTGTGTGTGTGTGTACTGGTGCCACACGTCATCCATCTTCCCTCACAGATTACACATTACCTTGGTTATCTTAATTAGTTGGTATAACCTGCTGGGGTGGGCGGTGTGGGTGGTGGTTATACTGCTTGCCTCACAGATACACCAGCTAGCCAGCGGTCCAGCTAGCCAGCTAGCCAGCGGTCCAGCTAGCCAGTTATCCAGCGGCCCTGCTAGCTAGTTGTCCAGGAATCCAGCTATCTACCTGTGCTAGCCATGCTGGTGATGCCCGCACATACACGCTGTGGTAATGAATACAGGGTTCATGACCACAGTAAATAAGGAGCAGTAATGACCTCGTGGGAGGTGAGTAAAAAACTAGCACTTACCCGCAGGTGGTAATGAGTTCACCTTCATCACTATAACCCAACTTATAGCACCTCCACACCCGCCCAATCCTCCAGGGGTCGATCCCCGGGCGAGGGGCAAGGGGCGAGGGGCGAGGGGCGAGGGGCGAGGGGCGAGGGGCGAGGGGAGAGGGGCGAGACGTATGGGCCAGGCTCCGACATCCCTAACGTCTGTTCCTCATCGAACGTCAAAATCAGGTGACGCTGTGGGTCCAACACTGGTTACCATAAAACCGATACCGGCTACCATAGAACCAACGCTGGTTATCATAGACCCAACACTGGTTATCATAAAACTAGCAATGGTAACCATGGAACCAACACTGGTTGCCACAGAACCAACACTGGTTATCATGGAACGAACACTGCTTATCAGAGAACAAACAATGGTTACCATATAACAAATACTGGTTTCCATAGAACCAGTTTACCATAGAATAACCCTCGACACTATAATCTAGGTGAGGTAGAGCTTGATCATACAGAATGTGAAATAGACTTGTGGGTCATGGTAAGTAGAAATCTAAAGCCAAGACAGTAGTGCCTAAGTGTGTGCAACAAGGCCAACAGATTATTTGGATTTATCTCAAGAAGTATAAGTAACAGAAGTCCAAAAGTTATTTTACAGATCTATACATCACCAGTGAGGCCTCATTTAGATGCTGCTGCTCAGTTTTGGTCTCCTTAGTACAGGATGGATGTAGACTCATTAGAGAATATACAGAGAAGAATGACTAAAATGATTTACTGTGTAAGGAACCTCCCGTATGAAGATAGACTCAAAGCCTTAAATCTCCACTCTCTGGAGAGGCGTAGAATGAGGGGAGATATCATTGAGGTGTATAAGTGGATGACGGGCATAAACAAGGGAGATATTAATACAGTACTGAGGGCGCCGAACCAGGTAAGAACCAGAAATAATGGATTTAAGTTGGATAAATATAGATTTATGAAGGACATAAGCAGGTACTGATTTTCGAACAGAGTTGTGGATGCGTGGAACAATCTTCCGAGTGGGGTGATAGAAGCTAGGACCCTGGGTAGCTTTAAAAAGAGATTGGACAAATATATGAGTGGGAGGGGCTGGGTTTGACTGGTGTCATTGGGTACAGGAGGATACTCTTGGGAATCTTTGGGAAGGGGTCGCTTTGATAAGGACCTGCCTTGTATGGGCCAGTAGGCTTTCTGCAGTGCTCCTCCATTCTTATGTTCTTATAGAACCATCACTGGTTACTATACAACCAACACTGGTTACCATAAAATCAACACAAGTCACCATAGAACCAACACTGGTTACCATAGAACCAATACTGCTTACCATAGAACCAACACTGGTTACCATAGAATCAGCACTGGTTACCATAGAACCAACACTGGTTATCATAGAATCAACACTGGTTACCATAGAACCAACACTGGTTATCATAGAACCAACACTGGTTACCATAGAACCAATACCGCTTACCACAGAACCAACACTGGTTACCATAGAACCAACACTGGTTACCATAGAATCAACACTGGTTAATAGAATCAACACTGGTTACCATAGAACCAACACTGGTTACCATAGAACCAACACTGGTTACCATAGAATCAACACTGGTTACCATAGAACCAACACTGGTTATCATAGAACCAACAAGGCAAAAACGGAACCATTAGACTTAATACAAAATGCAATTCCCACGCCCATGGTGTTATTTCCCACGCCCGTGGTATTATTTCCCACGCCCACTGATTATTTTTTCCGCTTGCGTCGGTACACACGGCCGTGTTCTCCTGGTCAAACACTAGCCTAAACGGAAGTAATTCGGGTGAACATTAACACGGGAGTTGTGGGTAATCTCATCACGTATTTATGATCGAAATACTGCGTAGGTCATCACAGGTCAGGCAGGTCCAGCAGTGGAGTCTGAAGGCCAGGCAGATCCAGTGGTGGAGCCTGCAGACCAGGCAGGTCCAGTGGTGGAGTCTGAAGGCCAGGCAGATCCAGTGGTGGAGCCTGCAGACCAGGCAGGTCCAGTGGTGGAGTCTGAAGGCCAGGCAGATCCAGTGGTGGAGCCTGCAGACCAGGCAGGTCCAGTGGTGGAGCCTGCAGACCAGGCAGATCCGGTGGTGGAACCTGCACACCAGGCAGGTCCAGTGATGGAGCCTTCAGCCCAGGTAGGTCCAGTGGTGAAGCCTGCACACCACGAAGGTCCAGTGGTGGAGCCTGCAGGCCAGGAAGGTCCAATGGTGAAGCCTGCAGAACTCTTCTCCAGGCTGAGGGACTGACCACCTCCAAGATTGATAGTCTGATTACATCATCTTCAATTAACTACTACACCTGCTATATTTGACTAAAGAAATCTACTATGTAGGCGAAACATTTCATCAATACAGATACCCAACTGTTGCACATGTATCTTAATCGTCAACTTGTCGGTATTTTGCAACATAAACACACAGGTGTGTGGGCCTCAGAAACTCATTATTGATGGTCAACGTCACCTTCCATCACCTGCCTCGGGAATTACCCTCATTAGAAAGACGAATTGGTCAATTAAAAACTATAGGAACGGCCCACCATAGACACAGATGGGTGGTGTGGGTGATCAACCCACACAGATGGGTGGTGTGGGTGATCAACCCACGCAGATGGGTGGTGTGGGTGGTCAACCCACACAGATGGGTGGTGTGGGTGATCAACCCACACAGATGGGTGGTGTGGGTGATCAACCCACACAGATGGGTGGTGTGGGTGGTCAACCCACACAGATGGGTGGTGTGGGTGATCAACCCACAAAGATGGGTGGTGTGGGTGATCAACCCACACAGATGGGTGGTGTGGGTGGTCAACCCACACAGATGGGTGGTGTGGGTGGTCAACCCACACAGATGGGTGGTGTGGGTGATCAACCCACACAGATGGGTGGTGTGGGTGATCAACCCACACAGATGGGTGGTGTGGGTGATCAACCCACGCAGATGGGTGGTGTGGGTGGTCAACCCACACAGATGGGTGGTGTGGGTGATCAACCCACACAGATGGGTGGTGTGGGTGATCAACCCACACAGGTGATGGAGTTTAAAGCCTATCTACTACATGAAGGTCATTAAGACTGCTTGTGCACGACGTCTCGCATATATATCCTATAATTTAGATATACTCACGGGGATATATACAGAGGAAGTATACACATGCAGATATACCATCAGATGTCAAAATTAGTAGACAGTCACTTGGGAAAAGATATTCCTTGAGGGGACATAAACTGAGGATATTCCCTGGTTATTTA